>NC_090739.1:112920370-112925370 GCF_036898095.1 Palaemon carinicauda | reverse complement strand
GCATGTATGTATGTATATATATGTATATATATGTATGTATGTATTTCGGCCACACTTAAATAGTAGTCATACTTTGATTAGAGGATTTGTTGTTAGGAAAAGGATGTGGGAGGTGGGAAGGGTTGCACCTGAGTGTATGTGTGCGTTTGCGCGTATGTGCATATCTATCTAATTATTTAGCCGTTATTTTGACGGGTCGCGTACACTAGTTAAGTAATGGTTTCCATACCTAACTTTACGTTTGCAACCGGTAACTGATCTACCAGGCCATTAGCATTTATGGATTTCCCTTTTCTCCGCTAACTACCATATGAAGAGAAATAGGTAATTAACCAATGGTTAATGGCCAGTATAGTAAATTATAAAAAAATATCGCCCTTCACTAAATACCATAGTAATATATCACTGTGATTTGGATTTCTTTAATCAAGCCATGTTATTTATTGTCCAAACTACTGACCTTCAAAATACTTTGATTCAACATAACAATTTACGAACCTTTCGAAATATTAATAGGAGATTTCATAACTATCAAAACCTACTTTGGATAACTGTACCTATATATAAGAACATGAAATTTGGATATATGCCCAAAGCGCAGAGATATAGAAAAGAACAGATGGAATGTCTACTCTAATGCTTTATGAAATTACTATGAATACATTGAAAATTCTTGATAAACTTTTCCTCATATTACTATGTAAATATGATTGCCATAGCTTTGAAAAAAGTATGAATGCACAAAACAAGGTTTAAAAGAAAACTACTAAGCCTAGCCCTTTTATTCAAATAAAAGAAGTACTATATAGCTACCCAAGCCAAAATATAGAATCCATTTGAATAATGACTAGTATATCCGGTATTTTCACAAAAGCCTAAGCTTGTCGAGCTCACAAAAATGAGATCAAAATAAGGTATAAAACATTCACCAATTAATATAAATGTTTTGACTCTGAAATGAAATAAAGAGGAGGCAGAAATCGGACTCCAAAAAAGTGAATATCCAAATGAAGTGACTTCGAAATCCGCGATATGCTAATGAGGACACAGCAGTCTGCCTGATTCCATCTCGTTTCTTTCATATTCTCCAGGTTGAGTTTTTCAAAGGACGATCTCCTCACAGTTGGGGAAAAGGTCTCAAGTGGAAATTTCGTCCTCGAAGTATTCCATAGATCCCATTTTGCCTTTATTGTTTGAGTAGGAGAGAAAGGTGGGTTTCCGCTCTTTCTTATTCATATTTTTGAATATTAGTTCGTTTATAAATGCCAAAAAAATCATGCTAAATGTAATTCAGATACCACAGTGATTAAACAATTCATTTATGCTCCTCTTGGCAATAACACTAAATTTGATAGACGACTTATTTTCATAAAAGATTCTATTATTATAATATTTCTGAATGGCCTGTCACTAGTCAAATACACGAATTCATTTTTATTTGTAATATTTTTTTTTCTTTCCCTGATGCTGTATTTGCTGAGATAATGAGTTTCATACATATAAAACGAAACTATATATCTAATTCAATTCCGCAGAGGCTAGAATGCTAACAATTCATCATGAGCAGATTGTTTATCCGGCAAGAAATGATAACATAATCCCTTTTCAATTATGGACTTGATCCTCTGATTTACGACGCAGGCCAACGATATTATCTACTCGCTCACAAAAGACATAAGACTAATCGAAACATTTATCCAATTACTTGTATCTACAATTCTTTAACGGTCGATTGTATTTAGACTTTGACATAATTTCTTTAAAAAATTTTCAAAAGAGTTGCCAAAAAATATTAACATTCAAAGAAACACACATTGATAGTACTATGTTCAGTATGAAAGCATTCTTACATATACCTTACGTACAAAGATACGATATCCATAATATATATCCTGGATTACAATGTGAATCTGTTGAATAGTGTAGTGAGACAACCATACGTTTCCTATTATATTTACTGTACCATTATCAGTCTCAGACGACAGTAATAATAGTAAGTATTATTATTGTTTATGATATATGGGAACAAAGCGACACTAGAGATACATTATTAATGGTAAATGGTCCTTAAATCATATGAGCAAGATTAATGAAACACTGAACAGAGTGGACTTTTGGTGGTCTAAATACGAATAATGAATGCTGCTGGAAATCAGGGATAATTTTACTAAAAAAGTATGGATGTAACTTTCAAATGAATTTACATTTTCGAAGAGAAAGTGGGCGCTAGAATCAAAGAAGTGAACCATAGTGGGTTTGGTCAGATCTTGGAAAGGTGACCAAGAGCTCAAAGGGATTCCCTAGAATTACCTTGAAGGAGATAGAACCCATATATATATATATATATATATGTGTGTGTGTGTGTGTGTATTATATATATATATATATATATATGATGGTCCCGTGTTTGCAAACCAAAGATATAACATTATATATATTACGGCTGGCAAGCTATACAACCCCTCGAGTTCCAAACTCACCTGTTTGTTTTTATATTAAATCTGTTACACTTAAAGATATTAATACCCAAGCTCTAAGACAGTTATATAACTCCCAGACAGCAATACATAAAACACTGAATATCCAAAGGTCTCTTAAATACACTCAGAAAAACACTGGGTAATTATTATTAAGAACTATTTAAAACCACCTCTTACTACGATTCATTAACAGGATACGAGCGAGTATGAAATAAACACTGGTGATTGAAATAATACACTCTTTACAAAAATAAATATATTCTATATAAATTACAAAACTTCGAAAGACTTTACATAAGAACAAATCACTCGAAATATTAACTCTGAATAATACTTAGATTAAGACAAAAATGTTATGCTCTGACAATTATATCATCACTGGACTTGAAATATTAAATCTGCATGAAACTTTAAACAAAGACAAAAAAGATAATTACACTCCAATGCTTAAACTCTTAAAGAACTTACCTAAAGTAACCAATAAACTTTCTAAATTCACATATTTTACTTGCACAGAGCCAGTTACAAGAATTTACACAATGCCAACACTCACCACAACACAATAAATTTAAAACTAACTGCCAAATTTACAGCAACGTTTTAATTCACTACACACAATATACTTTAGGACACAGAATAACTTTGGAGAGGACACACTTTAGTTACTGAGAGAGAGTGAGGGAGGCATTTTGGTTCTTTCACAAGACGGTTGCTTCTCTTCTGGTGCTGTACATCCTTTGGCCACCTGTATTAGCTACTTCCAGAAGATTCTAGGACAAAGAGCTTGAAACTTCGGGGTTGGCCTAAGCGCGTAAGGTTGCCAAGTTAACTCTCTTGAACGTGTACTGGCGCAACTCAAGACGCCTCTCTCTCTCAGCTATCTCTGCCCACCTTTGTCCTCGTAAATAAAAAAAGGACAAGATCTAACATTGGAGTTCTCCAGAACCTTCCAGAGCATATGACATATAAAAGAATTATGTATTTTCTCACAACCATGACGCAATACCTCAAAAAAAATATAAAAAAAACATTTCCATAAGCCCTTGTTCATATGTCGTGTGGATCATATAACATTCTTAACAGTTTACGTAAGACTTTGTTACAAAAATACGTGGAATAAAAAGTTAATTTTTAAAAATGATTTTAATTTTTAAAAATAATTTGAATTTACTTATAATGACTTGAATGAAAAATACAATAAAATTAACGACGAAAGTCTTACATAATTTACATAAAAGATTTATACCTACATGAGAGGAACTCGTCTTAAGAGCTGGCTATTCACCTTTTTAATGCACATTATGAAAACATAAATATAATTCCTGATTAAATTATTTACTCTACATTAGACCAGCTTTGTAAGAATATATATATATATATATATATCTATATATATATACATATATATATATATATATATATATCTATATATATATACATATATATATATATGTATATATGTGTGTATATATGCACATATATATACATATAAATATATATATATATATATATATATATCTATATATATACATATATATATATATATATATACATATATATATATGTATATATGTGTGTATATATGCACATATATATACATATAAATATATATATATATATATATATATATATACATACATATATATAGACACGCACAAAGCAACTCCTGTACAAGAAGGACTCTATAAAACCAAACCATTGTTTTCTAGTCTTGGGCAGTGCCATGACCTCTGTACCAAGACCTTCCACTGTCTTCGATTAGAGTTCTCTTGCTGGAGGGTACGCTCGGGCCCGCTGTTCTATCCTATTTCTCTTCCTCTTTGTTTTGAAGTTTATATATTATCTATATGAAATATCTAATTTAATGTTTCTGCTGTACTTAAAATATTTTATTTTGATTGTTTATTAATACACTTGTAGTTTATTTATTTCCTTGTTTCCTTTCCTCTCTGGGCTTGTTGGAGCCCTTGAGCTTATAGCATTTAGGGTTATAGCTTGGCTTGTAAAAAAAAAAAAAAATAATAATAATAATGATAATAATAATATATAACTTTTAAATAAAAAAAAAAAACAGCATTTGTCTTCCAGAATGCTTTTCCGCGTTAAATCTAAAGGACGCAATAAAGATGATTTTCGCACATTTGTTTCATATATATATATATATATATATATATATACATATATATATATATATATATATATATAATTATATATATATATATATATATATATAAATAATAAAAAGAATATTTGACTGTTATCAATGAAACCTCTCAAATGAAACACCATCCCAAATCCTGACAGTTTCTTCTCTGATCCACAAAAACAAAATCCCTTCCCGGAAAACTATGAAGTGAAACGATGCCTTAACTTCATTACCTTTTGAAAAGCAGCTTTTGGCCTGCTGTGCTGCAGCCTTAGTTGCCAGGTGGGAGAAGCTGGCTTTCGATGGGAGCCAAAGGCTTTGCAAGTCAAAATTGAAATTAGGAATACAATACTCAGAATATTTACTCTTTTGTT
>NC_090739.1:112907870-112912870 GCF_036898095.1 Palaemon carinicauda | reverse complement strand
CTGTATATCTGAATAGGCTTCCTGGAGAGATGTCCGTAGTTTGATTGAATCAGACACTTCCATCTCGGGCGAATATTGTGTTTATTGTCCTGCATTGGGAGGCAGAAAATTCATCAAGCTGTGCATCTCTCAGAATTGACAATCTCAGGGTGAAAACAAGCAGCAAAATAGTGATATTCCTAATGCGAATATTAAATGTATAATTATGGATATATGTGTACATATATGCACAAACACACACACACACACACACACATATATATATATATATATATATATATATAAACATATTGGAGTAGGGAGACGCGTTCTGTTTTTTTATATCCATTTATTTGCGCCGACGTTTCGTATCAGCTTGATACATTTTCCAGGCTGAAACAATTAAAAATCAATTGTGTATAAGTAAAAAGATACACACAACGTTTACCAACACCAAAATTAAAAAGCTTTTTAATAAATTAAGAATAAAAACAGAGCAAAAACAGAAACACAGAACAACAGTGAAAGGGTTTGGAGCGAATATAGAGAAACAAATTAATTAAATAATAATTATAATAATAATAATAATAGAAAAATATATCATAATAATAATAATAATAATAACAATAATAATAATAATAATAATAATAGAACGAACAAGACACCTACCCACAGCGGTAGCGTAAGGAGAACTGACATGAAAAATTGTTATGGAAGGGAGTGTAAACAAAACAACAGGTAATTAGGCAATAAACAATTGGGTGGAAGACGACTGGTGGTTGAGAGAAGGTATAGTTAACTTAATCATTATTGATTCAAGGGTGGTTAGTTCGTCTATATGTCGGGTTCTTCCTATTATATTAAAATGACTGGTATCTATGTGTGTTTTGCAAATTTTACTGTGATTTCTTATGTTAGATTGTTCTGGATTTGATAGTCGACAACCCGTTCTATAGCTAATTCCCTGATGAGAGGAAATTCGGACTTTTAGCAGCCTCCTGGTGCAACCGATGTAAGTGCCAAGATCACATCTGGGACAATTATACTTATAAACGACACCGGAGGCAAACAGGGGGCTGATCTTATCTTTGACTTGGAAGAGTGAGCCGATAGTTCGGGGGTTTATAGGAATGAGTTTTAAATTAAGGGCAGGCAATTGCTCACTGAATAGGTTAATGCATTTTTTCCTAAATTTATTATTATGGAGAAAGGGAAATCTAGCAAACATACGGAGCTTGGGGACATTGTGGACTATTGGGGTTGGATTGAATTTCATATTAAGTAGCTTATTAAGGGATCTATGAAAAATTGCTGGAGGGAAATAATTATCCTTAAAGTAATCAGCAAGGAAAGTCACTTCAGTATGAAAGGTAGACCAGCTTGATGTCAGATTAATGGCTCTATGGAGGAGAGTTGACACGGAATTCAGTTTAAAGTTAAAAAAACATGAGCTATAAAAATTGGTCCCCAGGCCAGTAAAGGTGCTCTTTCTATAAATACCAGTATGAAAGCCAGACTCGTCCTTGGATATCCTCACATCAAGGAACGGAAGTGAATTCTGTGTTTCTGTTTCAACCGTAAATCTAATGTTATGGTGTTGGTTGTTTAAAAACTCAAGAAAGGTATCAGCATGGTAATTACATCTGAACAAGGCGAAAGTGTCATCTATGTAGCGTCTATAAAAGAGTGGGCGGAAATTAGGTGGGCATACATCTAAAGCTTGCTCCTCCAGGGAGCACATAAATATGTTTGCAAAAGTAGGACCTAGAGGGCTTCCCATGGCCATCCCCTCAGTCTGCTTAAAAACCGTATTATTAAAAACAAAGGGGGACCTGGGGACCAATTTTTATAGCTCATGTTTTTTTAACTTTAAACTGAATTCCGTGTCAACTCTCCTCCATAGAGCCATTAATCTGACATCAAGCTGGTCTACCTTTCATACTGAAGTGACTTTCCTTGCTGATTACTTTAAGGATAATTATTTCCCTCCAGCAATTTTTCATAGATCCCTTAATAAGCTACTTAATATGAAATTCAATCCAACCCCAATAGTCCACAATGTCCCCAAGCTCCGTATGTTTGCTAGATTTCCCTTTCTCCATAATAATAAATTTAGGAAAAAATGCATTAACCTATTCAGTGAGCAATTGCCTGCCCTTAATTTAAAACTCATTCCTATAAACCCCCGAACTATCGGCTCACTCTTCCAAGTCAAAGATAAGATCAGCCCCCTGTTTGCCTCCGGTGTCGTTTATAAGTATAATTGTCCCAGATGTGATCTTGGCACTTACATCGGTTGCACCAGGAGGCTGCTAAAAGTCCGAATTTCCTCTCATCAGGGAATTAGCTATAGAACGGGTTGTCGACTATCAAATCCAGAACAATCTAACATAAGAAATCACAGTAAAATTTGCAAAACACACATAGATACCAGTCATTTTAATATA
This sequence comes from Palaemon carinicauda, assembly GCF_036898095.1. NCBI lineage: Eukaryota > Metazoa > Arthropoda > Malacostraca > Decapoda > Palaemonidae > Palaemon > Palaemon carinicauda. The sequence continues at coordinate 112,910,444 of NC_090739.1, read as the reverse complement.
ATAGGAAGAACCCGACATATAGACGAACTAACCACCCTTGAATCAATAATGATTAAGTTAACTATACCTTCTCTCAACCACCAGTCGTCTTCCACCCAATTGTTTATTGCCTAATTACCTGTTGTTTTGTTTACACTCCCTTCCATAACAATTTTTCATGTCAGTTCTCCTTACGCTACCGCTGTGGGTAGGTGTCTTGTTCGTTCTATTATTATTATTATTATTATTGTTATTATTATTATTATTATGATATATTTTTCTATTATTATTATTATTATAATTATTATTGAATTAATTTGTTTCTCTATATTCGCTCCAAACCCTTTCACTGTTGTTCTGTGTTTCTGTTTTTGCTCTGTTTTTATTCTTAATTTATTAAAAAGCTTTTTAATTTTGGTGTTGGTAAACGTTGTGTGTATCTTTTTACTTATACACAATTGATTTTTAATTGTTTCAGCCTGGAAAATGTATCAAGCTGATACGAAACGTCGGCGCAAATAAATGGATATAAAAAAACAGAACGCGTCTCCCTACTCCAATATGTTTATGCTTGAGTAATTGCTCCTGTCTCCATACTTATATATATATATATATATATATATATATATTCTAAATACATATATTTGTATATATTAATCCGCATATATATGTGTGTCTATGTGGGTGAATATATCTATCGATATATCAATCTATCTATCTATCTGTCTATATATATATATATATATATATTTATGTATAAGTATAATATATATATATATATATATATTTATGTATAAGTATATATATATATATATATATCCATTCATAGTAGACCTTGAGTTTAAGCTCGCACTCATGTGTCCTCAGAAAAAGATGAAGGTCAGGCATGAACCAATTTATTCGAATGTCATTTTCTATTCTGAAACTATTTTTATTCGGGAAAGGAGAAACGTAGATTCCTGTTTTTTCTACCAGCCGGATAACTATAAATTTTGCCAGGTATTTGAGTGATCAAACAGCATATACAGTCCCTGAACACGATAAAACAATATATTGTTTTATAGTATTTTATCTACCATAGTAACGCATATGATATAAAAAAAATCTAGACAGTCATTAGGACATTGACTGTCTATTTTGGTTTGGTAACGGAGACAAAATCTGTTTCCATTTTCTAACCTATTGTTTACTCTTCAATTTTATTGTTTTCGTTTTTTTTTTATCCAGTGATTGTCTTTTTGTAATGATTAGTAATAACTGCATATAAATATATACATTTATATATATATATATATATATATATATGTATATGTATATAAATAAAAATAAATGTATATATATAAATATACTCTATGTATAAATATATATATATATATATATATATATATATATTTGTATATACATTTGCATATACAATACACATACAAATATATGAGTATACAGTATACAGTATATATATATATATATATAAATATATATATATATATATATATAAATATATATATATATATATATATATAGGTATATATATATATATAGGTATATATATATATATATATATAGGTATATATATATATATAGGTATATATATATATATATATAGGTATATATATATATATATATATATACATATATATATATAGGTATATATATATATATATATATATAGGTATATATATATATATATATAGGTATATATATATATATATATAGGTATATATATATATATATATATATAGGTATATATATATATATATGGATCTCTCTACAGTAAAATAAATAGTTCAAAACAATAGAAAAGAAGAAAAAGAAAGGCCATTGTTAGATAAAAGTATTGCGTTACCTCAGTTGGTGCCAATGCTTCTGTCAAAAGTTTATCAGCTATTCAAGAAGAATATTTTATTATGTCATATTCATATTCAATTTACTATTTTTTTTTTTTTTTGCCTAAAAGCTGGTTTTCTAACACATTGGCTATTATAAGAAAAAAGAAAAAACAGAGAGAGAGAGAGAGAGAGAGAGAGAGAGAGAGAGAGAGAGAGAGGTGGCGAAACCATTCGTGAAGTTTTGTATTTGGGAATTTTAAAAAAGCATATCTGATGTTATATTAAATTTAGTTCTAGAAAAATCTCTCGATAAATATTTTGAAAATAGTTGAGTGGATATATATCACAAACTTAATATTCGTTATATCTTGAAATATATTTCCACGTTTTGCAAATGTGTTCATGAATTGTGATATAGAAACTTGTCAGATGATTTTGAAATAGCTCAGCCATCCTTGGATATGTATATCGATGACAGAAATCTAAATGGAAGCTGAAGATTTTGTTCATGTGAGATTTTCTATGATATTTCAAAATAGACGCATTTCCACCCACTTGCAAAGGGCTATTTCTTGCCATGGTTTTAGCCTGAAATGATGCAAAACACTTCATTTATGGAGATGCAGGGGTTTTACCAGCTTCTTTTTTTTCGTGTAATTTACTGGAACATTGCGAGACCGTTCTAAAATACGTAATGCGTGGTATTTTGTTTTTTAAATGAAGCCTTTTATGCATATAGTATAGTCTAATTACATAGTCTAAGATGATG
>NC_090739.1:112905961-112907370 GCF_036898095.1 Palaemon carinicauda | reverse complement strand
CTCCAGCCCATGGACCAGCAAGTCATCTCTAATTTTAAGAAGCTGTACACCAAGCACTTATTTAAGCAGTGCTTTAATGTCACGCAAAGCACCAACTTAACTTTGCGTGAATTTTGGAAGGGCCACTTTAACATCGTGCACTGCTTGAAGATCATAGATCAGGCTTGGGTGGGATTAACTTGACGGACCCTCAATTCTGCCTGGAAGAAGCTGTGGCCTGATGCAGTTTCTCCCCGAGATTCCGAGGGTTTTAACCCCGAACCTGATCCCGTGGTGGGTGCAGCGGAAGCCGTAGAGGAAATCGTCTCCCTTGGCAAGTCCATGGGTCTGGAGGTCGACGCAGATGACGTTACGGAACTCGTCGCCGAACATCACGACGAACTTACCACGGATGAGCTCAAGGAACTCCATGCTATGTCGGAGCACATGAGTGATGACGAGGAAGGGAGCGAGGCAGTAGAACATGTGTTAGGTTCGGCGTATATAAAAGAGGTGTTAGGAAAATATCAAGGCGTGGTCGACTTCATCGACACATACCATCCAAAGAAATTGCAGGTTTGTTGTGTAGTTTCCCAGTTCGATGATATTTGCCTAACTCACTTTCGAAACATTCTGAAAAGCCGTACCAAGCAATTATCTATCGATAATTTCTTTTAAAAAACTGCGAAGCGAACTCGCGATGAAGAGGATGTAAGTGATTCGAAGAAAACGGCAAAGAGTGAAGCGGAAGAAAGTGAAACGAAGAAAACGGAAAAGAGTGAAGCGAAAGAAATTCAGTCAATTTTAAGTGTAGAGAGTGAAAGTGATTAAAATTACGTAATCATCAAAAAGAAAAAAAGAAAATGTAAAAAAAAATATAAAATATAAAGATAAAAAAAAAATAAGCTAAGTTATGTTAAAGTTCACTTAGTGTAAGTTAGAATAAGTTACGGTAGTGTACGTTTATCGTAGTTAACCTCTCTACCTCCTCGCCGCCCGTCCGTCTCCTCTCTGCGTAGCAAGACTAACAACACCTGCGCTGGAGTTCTAAAGTAGAGTGACGCTAAAAACCCGTTTCTTATTTACCATTTTTTGCTAATTCTTCTTATTTACATGTCTATTCTTCTTATTTACATGTCTATTATCTAATTTAGTGTTCATTATTTTCATGGGAAAATTATGTGTAGTAGTTTATTAAGAAGTTATCATAGGTTTTGGGCTCAACCACGGATTAATCCTATTTCAATGTATTCTTATGGGAAAATTCGTTTCGACATCCGAACATTTTCTACATCCGAAGTTGGTTCTGGAATGGATTAAATTCGTATGTAGAGGTACCACTGTATACACATATATATGTGTGTGTGTGTTTGAACTATATGTATCCATGAATTGTGGAATGTTTGCTTAATTTCTTCTTGTCTGTTCTT
>NC_090739.1:112873461-112898461 GCF_036898095.1 Palaemon carinicauda | reverse complement strand
CCACTGTACTTCTACCTGTCGAATTCAGGTATTTTGTACTTAGAATTGAAATCAACCCATCTTCACCATCGTAGCCAATTGGTAGTTTGTTACTTGGCATTCAATTTATGATAAATTTTGCACATTTTTACGTGTTTTTCATATTCAAATAAGCCATATATATTTTTGATATATTAATGTCTGGATTCTCTTAACAACCTCGGGATCACAGACCCAGGCGAATTCTCACAAAGACAAGAGCTTGGCTCCGGCCGGGAATCGAACCCTGGTCGGCAAGCTTATATAGACAGTGACTTAACCCACTTGGCCACGAACAAAGATAAAAGTCAATGACAATTCCACTGTACTTCTACCTGTCGAATTCAGGTATTTTGTACTTAGAATTGAAATCAACCCATCTTCACCATCGTAGCCAATTGGTAGTTTGTTACTTGGCATTCAATTTATGATAAATTTTGCACATTTTTACGTGTTTTTCATATTCAAATAAGCCATATATATTTTTGATATATTAATGTCTGGATTCTCTTAACAACCTCGGGATCACAGACCCAGGCGAAATCTCACAAAGACAAGAGCTTGGCTCCGGCCGGGAATCGAACCCTGGTCGGCAAGCTTATATAGACAGTGACTTAACCCACTTGGCCACGAACAAAGATAAAAGTCAATGACATTAATATATCAAAAATATATATGGCTTATTTGAATATGAAAAACACGTAAAAATGTGCAAAATTTATCATAAATTGAATGCCAAGTAACAAACTACCAATTGGCTACGATGGTGAAGATGGGTTGATTTCAATTCTAAGTACAAAATACCTGAATTCGACAGGTAGAAGTACAGTGGAATTGTCATTGACTTTTATCTTTGTTCGTGGCCAAGTGGGTTAAGTCACTGTCTATATAAGCTTGCCGACCAGGGTTCGATTCCCGGCCGGAGCCAAGGTCTTGTCTTTGTGAGAATTCGCCTGGGTCTGTGATCCCGAGGTTGTTAAGAGAATCCAGACATTAATATATCAAAAATATATATGGCTTATTTGAATATGAAAAACACGTAAAAATGTGCAAAATTTATCATAAATTGAATGCCAAGTAACAAACTACCAATTGGCTACGATGGTGAAGATGGGTTGATTTCAATTCTAAGTACAAAATACCTGAATTCGACAGGTAGAAGTACAGTGGAATTGTCATTGACTTTTATCTTTGTTCGTGGCCAAGTGGGTTAAGTCACTGTCTATATAAGCTTGCCGACCAGGGTTCGATTCCCGGCCGGAGCCAAGCTCTTGTCTTTGTGAGATTTCGCCTGGGTCTGTGATCCCGAGGTTGTTAAGAGAATCCAGACATTAATATATCAAAAATATATATGGCTTATTTGAATATGAAAAACACGTAAAAATGTGCAAAATTTATCATAAATTGAATGCCAAGTAACAAACTACCAATTGGCTACGATGGTGAAGATGGGTTGATTTCAATTCTAAGTACAAAATACCTGAATTCGACAGGTAGAAGTACAGTGGAATTGTCATTGACTTTTATCTTTGTTCGTGGCCAAGTGGGTTAAGTCACTGTCTATATAAGCTTGCCGACCAGGGTTCGATTCCCGGCCGGAGCCAAGCTCTTGTCTTTGTGAGATTTCGCCTGGGTCTGTGATCCCGAGGTTGTTAAGAGAATCCAGACATTAATATATCAAAAATATATATGGCTTATTTGAATATGAAAAACACGTAAAAATGTGCAAAATTTATCATATATATATATATATATGCATATATATATATATATATATATATATATATATATATATATATATATATATATATATATATATATATATATATATATATATATATATATATATATGCAGAGAGAGAGAGAGAGAGAGAGAGAGAGAGAGAGAGAGAGAGAGAGATTTCCCCAAACTAATTAAGACAACTTTCAATTTGATTACAGAATCTCCTTTAGTCTTTCAATTCGATATTTCAATCAGACTGACATTAAATGTCAATGAGTCCTAATTAACCGTCTAAAATTATTAAGAATAATCAAATGTCTCCTCTAGCGCCATAAGGATTATAAGAATTTCCTTAATACTAAGACCTTTCTTTTATTATACATTTCTAACCTCAAAAATATAACGTAGATGGTAATAAATACCAAATTTTATAGCTGAACAAAAGATTAATATCATTTGTGAAATAATGACGGAGGGGAAAATACATCCTAGATTTAAGTAAAATGAAATTTTGGTTGAAGATTTTTATCCTGCTGGTAGCGATGTCCACAACCACAGAGGATTTTCTACTTTATGAAAAGTGTCTAGTATCAATTTCAGAAGACAATATTCTTTGCACTAAATGGGCATAGTAGACACCATTAGCACTTTAGCTGATCTTTTCTTACATTTCCATTTCCACTCTATTAAATGTTACTTATAAAATTCCAGATATTTCTTAGAGTATATAAATATAAGATAAGACCTTGGTTATCGAAGCTAAACATTTAATTTACCAGATAGAAAATAAATTTAACCGAGAGGGAATCACTTCTCTAAATTTATACATATATGCATAAATACATGCATACATACATACACAAACACACACACACACGCACACACACATACACATACACACACATAAACACACACAAATATATATATATATATATATATATATATATATATATATATATATATATATATATATATATATATATATATATATATATATATATATATATATTTGCTTTATTGGGTGAAAATAGAAACATTAAGGGGTCATAAAAAATGCAGATTTCTATACAATGCTCTGCAATAGCGATATAAGAATTAACTTTGCCAAAAGAAATGATGAAACACCTGAGCCAGTACCAATAGGAACAGTAAAAGTAAAAAAAGCAATAGAATGCATAAAAAGAGGCAGAACAGCAGAGGAAGATGGCTTAATAATTGATTTAGTATTGTAGGGATGAAGTTTTATAACAGTAAAACTCACTGTGTTTTAAACAAAATGTTTGTAAAAAAAGCTATATCACTATAGCAATGAAAAATATATCACTATATTAATTCACAAAAAGAAATACATAAAAGACCTGAAACATTAACGCCCGATAAATTTACTCTTAGTAATACGTAAATTATCAACGAAGATCATTTTACGCTGAAAAGAAAGACAGACTTTAATCAACCAGAGAATAGGCAGGTTTTAGAAGCGAGTTTTCAACAACTGACTAAATCCATGTAATCAACCAAATAATGGAAAAATCAATTATGTATAACAAAATATTATGTCTGGCATTCATAAACTATGAGAGCTTTTGATTCTGTCAAATTTTTTAACAGTAATGAAAGTCCTTCAAAACAAAGGAAAAAATGAAGTTAGTTAGAAAATTTGAAGAAATCTTTATGGGTAGTACATAATCCAAGCTACATAAAGATATTGAGAAAATTCCTATTGAGAAAAAAAGTAGGAAAAGGAGATCCCATCTCGCCTAAATTATTCACAGCATTCTCAGAAAAAGTTTTCAAGAATTTAGATTGGGAAAATGTAGGCATCAATAATAATGGGGAATGCTTTCATAACTCAAGATTTGTAGATAACATTGTTCTATTTAGTGAATCATGGAAGGAATTGAAGATGATAGAATATATGAATAGAGAAAGCAACAATGTAGGGCTGAAAATAAATATGAGTACAACTAAGATAATGTTCTATGAAAATGCAGAGACAACATATAAAGGTTATCGACTTACTTCTAGAAATTGTTAATGAATATACTTATTTAGGGAAGACAGTAAGTCTCTCCCCAGGATATGAGACCGGAATTAAGAGAAGGATAATCATTGGATAGAGAGCTTTTGGTAAACAAAATGAGATTATGTAAGTAAAATTCCACTTTCTCTAAAAAGAAAAGTATTTAATGAAATTGTACTACCAGTAGCCTACTAACTTATGCATCTGAAACTTAGATCTTTGCTAAAACCTTAGAACATAAGCTAGTTACAACTCAAAAAGCAGTGGACAAATAAAGATGGGAATTACACTAAGATACAAAAAAGAGAGCTACATAGATATGAAAGCAAACTAAGGAAGAGGATGTTATATATATATATATATATATATATATATATATATATATATATATATATATATATATATATATATATATATATATATATATATATATATGTATATATATATATATATATATATATATATATATATATATATATATATATATATATATATATATATATATATATGGGTGCGTTTCTCGGGTGGGAAGCTTAAGTTGAAAAGGCTCTTAACTGTTGGGGGCGTGATGGGTTGATTTCAAGTTTAAGCTCAGATTCATGAATTCGACAGATATAAGTACAGTAGGCTTGAAATCAACTTTTATCTCTCTAATACCTCGATTGGTAAAGTCGTCCATGCAGGCATTGTTTCGGCTCAGGACATAGGTTTGAATCCTTGGTCAGCCGGATTTCCAGGGTATATACATTGTAAAGGGTAGAATTCTTGTTATCAAATGCCATTGATTAAAATCACAAGTGTTCGTGTGTTAGTGATACATATTATATATATATATATATATATATATATATATATATATATATATATATATATATATATATATATATATATGTACATATATATATATATATATATATATATATATATATACATATATGCATATATATATATATATATATATATATATATATATATAATATACATACATATATATATATATATATTTATATAAACATATTCATATGTATATATATACATATATATATAAAGGTATACATACATACATTTACATATATATATATATATATATATATATATATATATATATATATATATATATATATATATATACATACATATATATATACATACATATATACATACATAAATTTCCGTAAACATATATATATATATATATATATATATATATATATATATATATATATATATATATATATATATATATATATATATTTACGGAAATTTCTTTACAGATGAATATTTTTTACCGACCAGGTCTTGAACTCATGACCAATAGTAATAGGATAAACATTCGAATGTTTAGATCAGCCTAACTTTTTTTCCTATTTCTATCGATCATAGGTTATTTGTAACTTATTTGAAAAACCTTTTTAATATTTTGAAACATATCTCGAATAACCTTTCCTGACATCCAACAACGTATAACCTTTGTTAACCTTTCCATCGAATCAAAAGCGTAAAAAAAAGGAACATTTCTTACGATTTATTGGCATTGATTTAAACCCTTCCTATATAAAAAAAAAAAAACTTTTGTATAGAGTATAACTTTATTTATATCTCATTATAATCCCGAAGACATTATAGTCACGTATGCATACATTTCACTCTCTCCAAATTATCGTCATCAACTCTTTGCCCAGCACCAAATTCCTTAAAAAACATCAAGATTAATATTTGTACTAACAAAAATAAATGTTGACAAATAATTGTCATATATCTTTAATATATCTTTAATAAATGAACACTGGCTCTTCTTCTTATAGATAAACCCTTTTTCCTCTGATTCATTTGCAGAGATCACCAGCAGCCCTGTCTTATACACACACACACACACACACACACACACACACACACACACACATATATATATATATATATATATATATATATATATATATATATATATATATATATATATATATATATGTGTGTGTGTGTGTGTGTGTGTGTGTGTGTGTATCCATAATAGATTTTTTTTAACCTATAATGAACCAAGAAACAGCTCTACTGACATGCATACAATTACTAAGGAAATGATGATACGGTTTGTTTTATAACTGATTTAAACTCTGAAACGCCCTTATTAACAAACACAAATTCGCAGGTGGATGACGTAACAAAGTCAGGCGTTGGCGAAAGTACAGAAATGTGACCATTTTCTTTTTTATTATTCGGTTTGTCTAAGTTGATTACGCTGATTGAAAGTACATCAAATTACACCTTAGTCATGCACCTTCTGGCATATAACTATTACTCCTTATATTATTTGAATCTATAATGAATAATGATATTTTCCATTCAAGGAAATTCCATTTGGCAGCGCTGTCCCAAATTCGTCCCACCAACCTTAACTATGCTGATGATTGTTATCGTGGTCTTTTGTACAGGGACATGAATTAATATCCATGCGTTCTGATGAAGAAAGGAAATACTAAACACTTTTATAAGTAAACTCAAGTTGTTTCCAATAGCATATGAAAAATTCACACCATTTTCTGATAGAAATTTTCGTTTCTAATATGGAAACGATCATTGGACAATTTACCAACTACCAATTCTCTAGCCTCTACCTTCCTACCAAACTTTTTTGACCCACGTGGTCGTCAAATAATAAATTTTTTTTCGCGTTACGAAGTATAGCGAAAAATAATTGTCCTTACGACATGTAAGCAGATCTTTAGTGTCTTGTTACTTAAGTTCAGTTGTTATGTAGGCAGTGGCCAATGAGAATTGAGTGTTGGGTGAAACTTATTCGATGTTTGAAGAGGTATTTAGTAAATGGTCACTTTCTAGCGCACGCTAGCCCGAGCAAGTCGAATTTATTAGCCAGGACGCCAGGCAGGGTTAAATACAGCTTCAGATGTGAATAGTGTTTTCACGCTAGCAATCAGAATGCTGAAACCGTTTCAAGAAGTGATGGACAATCTATTATCCGATTTCCAGCAGAATATTCAACAAGTATCCGCACCTCGTTATAGTATGATGGAAAACCATTTGAATGAGCATCGCGTTATTTTGAGGAAACCGATACGAAAATGTTAGCATTAGATACGATTTTTCATCAACTTTGAGGACAAGGAACATCTAAAACTGCTGCAGAAACGAGTTAGTACGCAAAGAGCAGCATCGCCGAAAGTGTCAAGCTAGTTAAAGATCGAAGGAAAGTCTGTAGATTCATATCAACTTTGATGGAAGAGGTCTAGAGCTCAATAAAGGCCGAGAGTTGACATTGGAGCCGGGAATGTACCAAGAAAGACGTCGAAAAGATAAGTGAAAATATAGCTTTTTATTTTGTATACTTAGTAGTTGGTACAAGGAAATTGGAGCATTGTGTTTATTTTATTTTATTGTTTTTTAATCGCCTGTTGTTTGTTGTTATTCACAATACATTGAACAGAATTAGATTGGGTCCGGTAAGATAGTCATTGACGTCTAAAAGGGCGATCACAAAATTCCATTTCAAAACCGTTACTGTGGTTGTTGGATTGGGTAACAATAGGTCAGAAAGGGACGAATCAGAATTTATTAAAAGAGAATGGGTGACACTGGTATCAGAAAAACTAAGAATAATTCCTTTGACGGTGACCAAGAATGGAAATGGTAAGCAAAGGCTGGTCTTTTATTACAAACTTTTTAAGGATTTAATCAGTCTACAGTCTGCTTATCGCATAGAAATCTATTAAAACGTTGCCAATATCTTTCTCTTTGGGGAAAAATTTAAAGTTTTTATAATGGATTATCTTTAGATATTTTTGAAAGCGGCGATACATCTTTACTAAAGTTCTTAAGTCTGTTAGATATTGGAGATCTAAGGAAGTGAAAATTGAGTATTTTAGATGATGGCATAGCTGCGGATGGTTGTTTTGAAGGGGCATTGGATGCTAGTGTGACGGGCCGAGAGAGGAGTTGTGAAATCAAGGGCAGATTGGAAACGACTGAGTTATATTGTTGTGGAGCACTCTCCTTATATACAAAACCTCAAGGCAACAGGACATGACAAGTTCACAAGACAGACAAAATCACAGAGGAAAAACCAGACTTGAATTTTCATGTTCGTTTTAGTGCGAGGGAAGAGCGAAGATACAACCATAATATATACAAAAGGAATTATGTACAATTGTGTGAAACACGGTTGGTACATGGCTCCCCCCTAAAAATGACATACTGTACATGTTAAATAGGGCGCCCTGATCTAGAGAGGCGAACTGTAGGCGGGTCATCTGGCAGAAGATAAGCAGGTTTTAGACTATCAATGGAGACCCAGTCTTCTTTGCCCCGAATGTTTAGGAGGAATGCTTTCGGACTGCGTCGGATCACAAGGTAAGGTCCCGTGTAAGGGGGCGTTAACGGTGGCATGCTGGTGTCGTTGCGCAGGAAAACGTGCGTTGCAGAGTGCAAGTCCGTTGGTATGTGATGCTTCGCTGGGGGCTTGTAAGTCTGGCGGCACGGAGTAAATTTTCCCACGACGTGACGTATGCGCTGGAGATCGTCGGAGGAGGTTGTAGAAGGAAAAAACTCGGCAGGGACGACCAACGGATCGCCATACACCATTTCGGCTGCCGAGACGTCGAGGGCGTCTTTAGGAGTGGTCCTTAGTCCAAGGAGGACCCAGGGAAGCTGAGTAAACCAGTTGCAATCCTTGCAGCGGGACATCAAAGCTGCTTTGAGGGTGCGATGAAAACGTTCAACCATTCCATTGGCAGCGGGGTTGTAGGCCGTTGTGTGATGTAGGGTGATGCCCAGGAGATTCGCTAATGACGTCCATAATTGAGAGGTGAAAGTGGTTCCCCTGTCAGAAGTAATATGCTCAGGGATACCGAATCTTGAAATCCATCCAGAGAGTAAGGCAGATGTACATGAGGCGGACGTTGCAGTTTCCATGGGAATGGCTTCAGGCCAACGAGTGGAGCGGTCGATGACGGTAAACAGGTAACGATGTCCTTGTGATGTGGGTAGGGGGCCTACAACGTCAACGTGAATGTGTGCGAAACGACGCTGAGGTTGAGGAAAGGTGCCCACTCCTGAATCCGTGTGTCGATGTACTTTGGAAGTTTGGCAAGAAGTACAGGCACGGACCCAATCCTTAGCATCCTTAGAAATGCCGTGCCAAATGAACTTCGCCTTCAGCAGCTGTGCAGTAGAACGGCACGAGGGATGTGAAAGGCCGTGAATGAAATTAAACACCTGTCAGCGCATGGGAGCAGGAATCCAAGGTCGCGGTCTACCAGTACTGACGTCACAGAGGAGGGAAAATCCTCCCAACGGAGGGACGTGCAGGATGTCCTACAAGCTTGATACTCTGGATCCTGTCGTTGGGCTTCAGCCAGGGCGTTGTAATCCAATCCCAGTTGAACGGCAGCCAACGTGTTTCTTGACAGGGCATCGGCAACGGGATTCATTTTCCCAGGGACGTATTGGAGGGTGCAATTGTATTCAGCCACGGTGGAGAGATGTCGGCGTTGACGGGCGGACCAGGCGTCAGACTGTCGAGTGAAGGCGTGCACCAGAGGCATGTGGTCTGTGCGAATGACGAAGGGCGTACCTTCTAAGAAATGGCGAAAGTGACGGACAGCCAAGTGCACCGCTAGCAATTCTCGATCCAAGGTAGAATAACCCGATTCTGCCTTGGACAGTTTTCTGCTGAAGAAGGCCAATGGGCGGGGCGAGCCTTTGACCACCTGCTCGAGTACTGCACCAATAGCGACGTCGCTGGCATCGGTGGAGAGAAGGAGAGGGGCGTGTGGGATAGGAAAAGTGAGAGCCGCAGCAGTTGATAGGGCCTTCTTTGCATTGCAGAAGGCCGCTTCTTGAAGGGGACCCCACTTCAAGTCCTTTGGCTTGCCCTTGAGGGAGGCGTAGAGGGGAGCAAGAGTGGCGGCAATGGCTGGCAGAAAACGGTGATAATAGTTGATCATGCCCAAGAATTCCTGCAGAGCTTTGACGGTCGAGGGCGTGGGGAAATTCTGAACGGCTGCCACCTTCTCAAGGAGGGGATGGACTCCTTCAGGAGTGATACGGTGCCCTAAGAACGACACTTCGTTGGCGCCAAAGGTACACTTGTCGTACCGGACTACAAGGCTGTTTTGTTGCAGGCGGTCGAGCACGATGCGCAGGTGACGGAGGTGTTCCTCTTTTGAGGAGGAGAACACAAGTATGTCGTCCACATAACATACACAGAAAGGGAGGTCCCCTAAGATGCCATCCATGAGACGTTGAAACGTTGCCCCAGCATTACGAAGGCCAAAACAGGAGTAATTGAAGGTGTATGTGCCAAACGGAGTGGTGATGGCAGTCTTGGGGATGTCTTTTGGGTTCATAGGCACCTGATAATACCCCTTCAGGAGGTCGAGCGTAGAGAAAACCTTTGCTTTGTGCAGGTAGGAGGTTACAACGGCAATGTTTGGGAGGGGGTAGTGATCCGGTTCTGTTTGCATGTTCAGGCGCCTGTAATCCCCGCACGGACGGAGGGAGCCGTCTTTCTTCAGAACGATGTGTAAGGGTGACGACCATGGGCTGGAGGCCTTTTGGCAAAGGCCCATTTTCTCCATTTCGGCGAACGTCTGTTTGGCGGCTGCCAATCGTTCCGGTGCCAGACGTCTGAATTTTGCGAAGACTGGGGGTCCCGTCGTCTTGATATGTTGATAAATACCGTGCTTAGCAGGAACCGTCGGCGTTTAGCGAAGTTCTGGACGGAAAACTTCCGGGTACGACGTGATGAGGTGGGCGTAGGCATCCGTGGGTGCGCTGATGTGGAGAGCGAGGTTAGAAGGGGCGGGTTGAAGAGGTGTCGACAAGTACGAGTCTGCGTTGACCAATCGTCGGTGGGCGACATCGACCAGAAGGTGGAAATGAGAGAGGAAATCCGCACCGAGGATTGGCATTGTGACGTCAGCAACGAGAAACTTCCAATTGAATTTACCGTTTCCGAACGATAATGTGAGGCTCTCGTAACCGTAGGTGGGTATCGCAGATCCGTTGGCAGCTACCAAGCGGACGTCGGCAGATGTAGACAGACTACGTCGTGCCTTGAAGAGTTTCCTTGGCAAAAGAGAACGACAAGCACCCGTGTCTACCAAAAATCGCACGCCCGTTCCTGCATCCTGTAAAAAGAAAAGATTAGAAACACGGGAGGCCACCGCCACAAGCGATGGCCTACTTACACGTTTTTTGGCCACTGACAATCTTTGGCACATTTCTTCGCGGTTGCCCCGAATCTGAAGTGGTAGTAGCAAAACTGCGGTGGATGGGAGGTAGTAAGTGGCTGTAGAAGTCGTTCGTTGGGGCGCGAGCGATTGGTGGGTGGTGGGCGGCTTTGTCGCCGCTTCGGCACGTCACGGGGTAGGCGTGTATGTCCTACGGCATTCATGTCAGCTTCGGTGTACGTTGAATAGGCATCCTCGTCGTCAGGGGTGGAGGCGTTGATGGAGGTCTTGAAGTGGCTGTCCATAAGGGCGTCGGCTTTGGTCATCAAGTCCTTTATGGGTAAACTATCGACATCGGGTATGGCAGCGCGTACAGGTTCGGGTAAACGGCGTATCCAAAGGGCACGGAGTAGGTTCACCTCACGAGGAGAGCCGTCTGCGGCAGGTTGAAGGCGAACGATACTGGTCATTTCCCTGAGGGCAAGCGAAGCCCTTTGGTCCCCCAACGGTTGTTGCGAGAGCTGAAAAAGCTTTGCTATACGGGCGGCTGGCGACGGCGAGTACTGCTGCAGAAGGTATGTTTTGAGGGCGTCATACGCTATTGGGGTGTCTCCTTGTTCATAAAGGCAGTCGGATATTTTTGGGAAGGTGTCCTCGGGTATCGCCGCGAGAACATAATCCGCTTTGGTGGTTGAGCGAGTCTTGCCCCTGTTACGGAAGTGGACTTCAGCGCGTTGAAACCAAGCAAACGCCTCTCCGGTGGCGAACGGTGAAAGTTTCAATGGGGCGGCCGCGGCGCCAACTGTCGTAGGAGAGTCCGTCTCCGTCATAGTACCAACGATGGAGAGGCGAGGGAGGTGGGGGTGGAAGGCAGTGGGAGCGAGTCGACTTCCGGGGTCACCAATGTGACGGTGCCGAGTAAGGTTGTGAACTCAAAGGCAGATTGGAAACAACTGAGTTATATTATTGTGGAACACACTCCTTATA
The DNA here is from genome assembly GCF_036898095.1 of Palaemon carinicauda. Taxonomy (NCBI): domain Eukaryota; kingdom Metazoa; phylum Arthropoda; class Malacostraca; order Decapoda; family Palaemonidae; genus Palaemon; species Palaemon carinicauda. Next base: position 112,886,529 of record NC_090739.1, on the reverse strand, counting down.
TACAAAACCTCAAGGCAACAGGACATAACAAGTTCACAAGGCAGACAATATTACAGAGGAAAAACCAGACATGAATTTCCATGTTCGTTTTAGTGCGAGGGAAGAGCGAAGATACAAGCATAATATATACAAAAGGAATTATTTACAATTGTGTGAAACACGGTTGGTACAACATAGAACGCCCACTATTTTTATCGTGGCATCAGGGATTACTTGCTTTTTTTACTAATTATTATTATAGAATACCATAAATATGAATTGCTCCTTTACACCAATAGAATATATAAAGGGGTGTGTACCACAATTTAATTACCTTCGCCAACGAAGTTGGAAGGAGGTTATGTTTTCGCATCTCTTTGTGTGTTTGTGTGCGAGTGTGTGTTTGTTTGTGAACAGCTTAGTGGCCACAATTTTAATCATAAAGTAACGAAACTTGCAGGGATTAACTTTTATGTAAAAAGCTTGAAATTACTAAATTCTAGAAGTGCAAGGTCAAAGGTTAAGGTCACGGTCAAGCAAAATTCCAATTCACGTAATCAGCCATAAATTTGGACATCGTTGTCACAGAGACTTCAAACTTAGCTCATATTTGAGTGTATGAAAATTCACGCCAATTAATATATGTTAAAGTCAAAGGTTAAGGTCAACATCAAGCAAAAGATCGAGAAATAAGCAGCCGCGTCGGAGGTCTGCGCTCTAAAGAGTGAACACGAATTCCCGGAGGATATCAATTCCATTGTAAATTAATCTATTACTTTACTTTCCTTTTCTGAAAAACCATATAAATTAAAACAGAAATTGAAAATGTAGTGGCAAAGGGAACGTAAATCAGTTAGAAGCAATAGTTGGCTGATAAAGTTTCCCTTTCAAACTGTAATTGTCGTTTTCCTGACTAAAATGGAGGTTTTATCTTCCATTACCATTATTTAATTTCTAATTTCAAGTGCAAGTCTCCTATTTTCCTGTATTTAAAAAGCTTTTTTCTTTTATTGCATTTTTGTCTTAATTTTGAAAGTATCGCTGTTAATGTAATCTGTAATCACTATTAAGTTATTTTGACAGCATTTTGTTATTCCGTTTATGAATCGCCTCAATAATAATAATAATAATAATAATAATAATAATAATAATAATAATAATAATAATAATAATAATAAACGTGAAGATACTTATCATAACACCGTATCAAATATATTTCAGTCAATACAATTTTCCTAATGTAAAGAATCCATGGCTCTGCATATATATCCATGCCTTGTCCCAATATCGGCAATCTCAAAATTGTCATTTAATAATCGAATCTAAATCCTAATTTTTATATGTTATTTCGCCTTAAACTGACTAGATAATGAAAAGAAAAATTCCTTTGAAGGAGCATACCTGCAATACATGTCAGTTCTATTTTCCTATGTAAAGTATGTTATTTACCGCATGTTTTTTCATAATTTTGTAAATGTAATTAATGTTTCTTTTCTTAATTCTTATGGAATGTTATCAATTATCTATTTGATGTTTGTTACTTTCCAAAGTGTAAACATCTATTTTCTATGAAGTTGAAAACTTTATGCTACATTAATCATGACTGCTAAAGATCGGTAGGATTTTTTATTTTATTTTAATATCAATAGAAAATCATGTACTTCCAGAATATTTTATTTATTATTCATCAATTTTAATACACAAGTATTTGTATTCCTACCAAAAAAAAAAAAAAAAACTATGAATACAGACAAGTCAAAGCAACAATAAAGAGAAGGCTGCTAATTTTCTTTTCAAGTCATGAAATTCCACATCTGGTTCTATATTTCATTTTTTCCGTGATGGTTATGGAACAATAGTATTTTCACTAAAGCTGCAACAGGTCGTTGAAAAGTCCCAGAAGGAAAAACAATAAAGATTTTACCAAAGATATTTTTCGACCCGAGATGTTCAGATTACGAAAGGAACAAAACAATCACATTATTTTCATCCGGAAACAAAATGGGGCTTCTTCTTTTTCATTTGTGGTTTTGACTTTTTGATTAAAAAGGATGTGGAGTTTTCTTTTCCTTCATTGTGCGTCAACGAGGAAAATCAATCTTTTGTTTCGTATATCCTTTATAGATTATTTATTTTTACAATGATGCAATGTAAATTTGGAAGCCTTATAATTCAATTCTTCTTGCTAAATGTTTTATCATAACGCCTTTCATTACTGAAAGGAATAATCAATATAAATGAACATGTATTATTATTATTATTATTATTATTATTATTATTATTATTATTATTATTATTATTATTATAATGTTTATTGGACAAAAAATATTTACAGTCAAAGATTTACAAAAAGAAAAAAAGACTCAGCTACAACCCTATTAGGAAAAGCAGGATGCTATAAGCCCAAGGGCTTCAACAGGGAAAAATAGCCCAGTGATAATATGAAATATGGAAATAACTAAACTACAAGAGAAGTAATTTACAATGAATATAAAATATGCTTAGAACAGTAGCAACAGTACAGCAGATATTTAATATATAAACTATAAAAAAAATCATAAAATAAGAGGAAGAAAAATAAGATAGAATAGGGTGTCCCAGAGTACCCTCAAGCAAGAGAACTCTAACCAAAGACAGTAGAAGACCATGGTACAGAGGCTATGGCACTACCCAAGACTAGAGGACAATGGTTTAATTTTGTAGTGTCCTTTCCCTACAAGAGCTGCTTATCCCCCTATGCGAGGAGGAATTGTTTGGTAATCTCATTGTTGTCAGGTGTATGATTACAGAAGAGAACGGGGAAAGAAAAGGCCAGACTATTCGGTGTATGTGTAGGCAAAGGAATAATGAGCCGTAAACATTTGTCAGCACTAATAAGCAATGATTCTAGTTTCATTCAAGTACTATTTAATATTCACAGAAATTATCATAATTATAGAAAAACAAGAAATTGTCCGGGATAGGAAACGAAGATATTTACTCACCGAGATAAACTCATCACTAAACTGGAATTAAATGAGGTATTAATATCTCAGTAGAATTCTTAGACGTAAGCACACAAATGGACATTCATACCAGAAATTCAGGGTCGTGGTGGCCGATGTGGTAACGTCCCTGACTGATGATCGCCAGACTGGGGTTTGAGTTCTGCTCACCTCGTTAGTTCCTTTGGTCGTTGGAACCTCACCATCCTTGTGAGCTAAGGATGGGGGGTTTGGGGGAGCCTAAAGGTCTATCTGCTGACTCATCAGTAGCCACTGCCTGGCCCTCCTTGGTCATAGCTTGAGTGGAGAGGGGGTTTAGGCGCTGATCATATGACTATGTTAAATCTCTATGGCAATGCCCTGATTGATAGGGCGACGTCACTGTCCCTTGCCTCTACCATTCACGAGTGGAATTTAAACCTTTGAAAATTGTACCAACCGTGTGTCACACAATTGTACATAATTCCTTTTGCATATATTATGCTTGTATCTTCGCTCTTCTCTTGCACTAAACGAACATGAAAATTCATGTCTGCTGTTTTCCTCTGTAACATTGTCTGTCTTGTTAACTTGTTATGTCCTGTTGCCTTGAGGTTTTGTATATAAAGGAGAGTGTTCTATAACAATATAACTCAGTTGATTGCATCCTGCCTTTGAGTTCACAACCCTCTATCGGCCCGTCACATTGGTGACCCGGGAAGTCGACTCGCCTCCACCGCCTTCCACCCCCACCCCCTCGCCCCTTCATCGTTGTACTATGGAGGACTCTACGGCAGTTGGTGCTGCGGCCGCTCCATTCAAACTTTCATCGTTTGCCAGCGGAGAGGCGTTTGCTTGGTTTCAGCGCGCAGAAGTCCAGTTTCGTATCACGGGCGTGACTCGCTCACCCACAAAAGTGGATTATGTTCTCGCGGCGATACCCGAGGACACCTTCCCAGAAATATCCGACTGGCTTTGTGAACAAGGAGACACCCCAATAGCGTATGATGCCCTCAAAACATACCTTCTGCAGCAGTACTCGCTGTCGCCAGCCGCCCGTTTAGCAAAGCTTTTTCAGCTCTCGCAACAACCGTTGGGGGACCAAAGGGCTTCGCTTGCCCTCAGGGAAATGAACAGTATCGCTCGCCTTCAACCTGCCGCAGACGGCTCTCCTCGTGAGGCAAACCTACTTCGTGCCCTTTGGATACCCCGTTTACCTGAACCTGTACGCGCTGCCATACCCGATGTCGATAGTTTACCCATAAAGGACTTGATGACCAAAGCCGACGCCCTTATGGACAGCCACTTCAAGACTTCCATCAACGCCTCCACCCCTGACGACGAGGATGCCTATTCAACGTCAACCGAAGCTGACATGAATGCCGTAGGACATACACGCCTACCCCGTGACGTGCCGAAGCGGCGACAAAGCCGCCCACCACCCACCAATCGCTCGCGCCCCAACGAACGACTTCTACAGCCACTTACTACCTCCCATCCGCCGCAGTTTTGCGACTACCACTTCAGATTCGGGGCAACCGCGAAGAAATGTGCCAAAGATTGTCAGTGGCCAAAAAACGTGTAAGTAGGCCATCGCTTGTGGTGGTGGCCTCCCGTGTTTCTAATCTTTTCTTTTTACAGGATGCAGGAACGGGCGTGCGATTTTTGGTAGACACGGGTGCTTGTCGTTCTCTTTTGCCAAGGAAACTCTTCAAGGCACGACGTAGTTTGTCTACATCTGTCGACGTCTGCTTGGTAGCTGCCAACGGAGCTGCGATACCCACCTACGGTTACGAGAACCTCACATTATCGTTCGGAAACGGTAAATTCAATTGGAAGTTTCTCGTTGCTGACGTCACAATGCCAATCCTCGGTGCGGATTTCCTCTCTCATTTCCACCTTCTGGTCGATGTCGCCCACCGACGATTGGTCAACGCAGACTCGTACTTGTCGACACCTCTTCAACCCGCCCCCTCTAACCTCGCTCTCCACATCAGCGCACCCACGGATGCCTACGCCCACCTCCTCACGTCGTACCCGGAAGTTTTCCGTCCAGAACTTCCCCAAACGCCCACGGTTCCTGCCAAGCACAGTATTTATCACCATATCAAGACGACGGGACACCCAGTCTTCGCAAAATTCAGACATCTGGCACCGGAACGATTGGCAGCTGCCAAACAGATGTTCGCCGAAATGGAGGAAATGGGCCTTTGCCAAAAGGCCTCCAGCCCATGGTCGTCACCTTTACACATCGTTCTGAAGAAAGACGGCTCCCTCCGTCCGTGCGGGGATTACAGGCGCCTGAACATGCAAACAGAACCGGATCACTACCCCCTCCCAAACAATGCCTACGTGCCCCACTACCTGCACAAAGCGAAGGTTTTCTCTATGCTCGACCTCCTGAAGGGGTATTATCAGGTGCCTATGAACCCAGAAGACATCCCCAAGACCGCCATCACCACTCCGTTTCGTACATACACCTTCAATTACTCCTGTTTTGGCCTTCGTAATGCTGGGGCAACGTTTCAACGTCTCATGGATGGCATCTTAGGGGACCTCCCTTTCTGTGTATGTTATGTGGACGACATACTTGTGTTCTCCTCCTCAAAAGAGGAACACCTCCGTCACCTGCGCATCGTGCTCGACCGCTTGCAACAAAACGGCCTTGTAGTCCAGTACGACAAGTGTACCTTTGGCGCCAACGAAGTCTCGTTCTTAGGGCACCGCATCACTCCTGAAGGAGTCCATCCCCTCCCTGAGAAGGTAGCAGCCGTTCAGAACTTTCCTGCGCCCTCGACCGTCAAAGGAATTCTTGGGCATGATCAACTATTATCACCGTTTTCTGCCAGCCATTGCCGCCACTCTTGCTCCCCTTTACGCCTCCCTCAAGGGCAAGCCAAAGGACCTGAAATGGGGTCCCCTTCAAGAAGCAGCCTTCTGCAATGCAAAGAAGACCCTATCAACTGCTGTGGCTCTCACTTTTCCTATCCCACACGCCCCTCTCCTTCTCTCCACCGATGCCAGCGACGTCGCTATTGGTGCAGTACTCGAGCAGGTGGTCAAAGGCTTGCCCCGCCCATTGGCCTTCTTCAGCAGAAAACTGTCCAAGGCAGAATCGGGTTATTCTACCTTGGATCGAGAATTGCTGGCGGTGCACTTGGCTGTCCGTCACTTTCGCCATTTCTTAGAAGGTACGCCCTTCGTCATTCGCACAGACCACATGCCTCTGGTGCACGCCTTCACTTGACAGTCTGACACCTGGTCCGCCCGTCAACGCCGACATCTCTCCGCCGTGGCTGAATATAATTGCATACTCCAATACGTCCCTGGGAAAATGAATCCCGTTGCCGATGCCCTGTCAAGAAATACGTTGGCTGCTGTTCAACTGGGATTGGATTACAACGCCCTGGCTGAAGCCCAACGACAGGATCCAGAGTATCAAGCTTGTAGGACATCCTGCACGTCCCTCCGTTGGGAAGACTTTCCCCTTGAAGACTCCAACACCACCCTCCTCTGTGACGTCAGTACTGGTAGACCGCGACCTTGGATTCCTGCTCCCATGCGCCGACAGGTGTTTGATTTCATTCACGGTCTTTCACATCCCTCGTGCCGTTCTACTGCACAGCTGCTGAAGGCGAAGTTCATTTGGCACGGCATTTCTAAGGATGCTAAGGATTGGGTTCGCACCTGTACTTCTTGCCAAACTTCCAAAGTACATCGACACACGGATTCAGGAGTGGGCACCTTTCCTCAACCTCAGGGTCGTTTCGCACACATTCACGTCGACGTTGTAGGCCCCCTACCCACATCACAAGGACATCGTTACCTGTTTACCGTCATCGACCGCTCCACTCGTTGGCCTGAAGCCATTCCCATGGAAACTGCAACGTCCGCCTCATGTACATCTGCCTTACTCTCTGGATGGATTTCAAGATTCGGTATCCCTCAGCATATTACTTCTGACAGGGGAACCACTTTCACCTCTCAATTGTGGACGTCATTAGCGAATCTCCTGGGCATCACCCTACATCAGACAACGGCATACAACCCCTCTGCCAATGGAATGGTTGAACGTTTTCATCGCACCCTCAAACCAGCTTTGATGTCCCGCTGCAAGGATTGCAACTGGTTTACTCAGCTTCCCTGGGTCCTCCTTGGACTAAGGACCACTCCTAAAGACGCCCTCGACGTCTCGGCAGCTGAAATGGTGTATGGCGACCCGTTGGTCGTCCCTGCCGAATTTTTTCCTTCTACAACCTCCTCCGACGATCTCCAGCGCATACGTCACGTCGTGGGAAAATTTACTCCGTGCCGCCAGACTTTCAAGCCGTCAGCGAAGCATCACATACCAACGGACTTGCACTCTGCTCGCACGTCTTCCTGCGCAACGACACCAGCAAGCCACCACTAACGCCCCCTTATATGGGCCCTTTCCTTGTGATCCGACGCAGTCCGAAAGCATTCCTACTAAACATTCGGGGCAAAGAAGACTGGGTCTCCATTGATCGTCTAAAACCTGCTTATCTTCTGCCAGATGACCCGCCTACAGTTCACCTCTCCAGATCAGGGCACCCTATTTAACATGTACAGTATGTCATTTTTAGGGGGGGAGCCATGTACCAACCGTCACACAATTGTACATAATTCCTTTTGCATATATTATGCTTGTATCTTCGCTCTTCCCTCGCACTAAATGAAAATGAAAATTCATGTCTGCTGTTTTCCTCTGTAACATTGTCTGTCTTGTTAACTTGTTATGTCCTGTTGCCTTGAGAGTGTGATTTAACAATATAACTCAGTTGATTGCATCCTGCCTTTGAGTTCACAACCCTCTATCGGCCCGTCACAAAATATAACAGGAGGCCTAAATCCAAACTAAATAATTCTGAGTACTAAATCTTTGTTAGTTTGAAATAAAAGTAATAAAATCATAATTCCTCTTTATACAATTCTCAGAAGTTAAATATATACTCAGTAATTTACGGGTAAAGGAAAATATAATGCGAACTCACTCTATAATAAAACAGGAATTACTGAAACAATCAAACCCAACATATAAACTACAATAAGAAAAAAATCTTGAACAACCAACATCAATAAGAAAGAAACGAATCATAAAGACTGAAAGATCGAGCAAAAATGACACACAAGGAAACAACACCATGAAGTTAATTCTTGTGATATGAAAAATAGTCGAGACGTCATTAAGAAAATGAGCTCAACAAATAGCTTGAGGTTTTAGCATTTGCAGAAAAACGTTATGAAAAAAAAAAAAATCTGATAATTTCAGCTTTTTACTTGTTTTTATTCTATGGTCACCAAAGAAATATATACAACAACAACAACAACAACAACAATAATAATAATAATAATAATAATAATAATAATAATGATAATAACCCGCATTATATCAATTTATTACATCGACCAAGAAAGCACAATGAGAAAGTATTCTTAAGTAGTGTAAGTGGAGTAAAATAAATATGTTAAAACTGGCCCCCTCCCCTAAAAAGAAAATTATACACAAGGTTTTAGCAAAAAACCGCTACACTCTTTTCAATAAAATTCAACGTTAATCACCTAGTTAGTATTCTTTTCTTCTTAATTTCTTTTCTTTAAAATAAGTTATAATTATTGTAACCAAATGTAATTTCATGACTTGCGAAAGTCGGTCTTCGAGGCAAGTACGCTAATAACCTTATTGTCATAAAGTTTCTAATTTTCCATTTTGAATATCATCTTCATCTTTCTTCAGCAAAATTGTTTACTATCTTTTCATCAATTTACTTTTTATTTTGATAATAGTAACTCCTTACTGTCAAACTTGACTCTTATCTCCAATATAAAATAGGTCATTCAAGTGAGACTTCCCTAATAAGGACCAGAATCCCCTGTAAATGTACCTTCATTTTGCATACAAATAAGCGCATTTGGTGAGAGTGGCTGTCCCCGATTTGGCTAACGGCAAGTATAAACATGAAGCTAATTTCCCACAAAATCTCGCCAGCTACCGAAAAATTATCGGGATACAAATTGTATTTCACCAAAGAGATTTGTAGACTGTTTTGTTTATATTACATCGTAGCGGAGTTCAGTTTATTTTCTTTTATATATCTACATATCTCTTCATTTATGTACTATTTTGTCTATTCATACATAACTTATTTTATCTATTCATTCATTTATTTTTTTTATGAGGACGTTTTATAAGATTTGGATAATTATGCTGATGGTATTTTTTCTAAATGTTTTCCAAAATTATAAGTGCACTATTTGGCATGCATAGCGCCTACGATTCTCACACATTGGTGTCCCCTGTAGATCCTATCTCGGACTATAATACATTCTTGAGGCCATACGCATCTTTAGTACACACACATACACACACACACACACACACACACACAGTTTTCCCTGGGCATATGTCCGGGTGGGGGCTCTTAGACCAGCAGTCATAGCCCCCAAAAACGTCTTTTGTGTAGTTTCCCAGATTCTGAATTATGTTAGGTTCATCATTACAGTTTATTTATCTTTTCTTTGATTTTGTTCACTTCAATATATAAAAGTTTTTTTACGAGACACTTTATTTTGAAATTTCTGAAATGTTATTTCCATATTGATGCTAATGTTTATCAATCGCTTGCAACATTATTGCCTGTTCCATTTCACATCCCAAGAGTAATGACTTCTGAAGTAACAGTCTCAAAAGAAATATAAACAGAAAGAGACGTACAAACAAAGACAATCAGACAGACAGAAAAGGCACTATAGTATGAAAACGACGCCATTCTCCTGAAGGCTTCATTCTCTTTTCAGAAAAGACCACAAACAATTTGAATTCCTTCACTTGCAATTACGGGTAAATGAACTTCATTGTTGCTGACTATGGAGAACTGCTCGGTATCAGAAATTTCTGAATGCAACGTATCACTCAGGTATTTTCATTTCATGGAATATGCAAGTGATGGTTCTAATACACCTCTATGAGTAATCATGATAAAAAATAGTAATAATATTAAAGAATTAATATTATTATTATCATCATTATAGTTGAAGTAGTAGTTGTCTTTGTACTTTACTACTACTACTACTACTACTACAACTGCTACTACTACTACTACTACTACTAATAATAATAATAATAATAATAATAATAATAATAATAACAATAACAATAATAATCTTAATCATTATCATTATTATTTTTATTATTATTATTATTATTATTATTATTATTATTATTATTATTTAGAATAAAATATTATTGATGATGCTAATTATAATAATTATGATAATAATGATAATGATAAAAATAACGGTTATGGTTATATCAAATAATGATCAAAGGTACTACTGTATCATATTTCTAAAATTTAGCTTTTGTAAACCCTTTTTAATGCCCTTCTAGCTTAAACAAAAGAATTAAAAAAAAAATAACTCAAAATTATTTTTTCTTAGATATAGATGTTTACGTGTGGCTTATTCAATATCACTAATCTAGAATTAATTAGAAAAAATAAGGGATCAATAATTTATAATACATCGTATTTGGGTATTAAGTATTACTCTTTTTTTATATTTCATTTTGATTTGTTTCTTGAATATTGTATCTTCAAGTAATATGTGTATGTAATTATAATATTTTCTACGTTCAGCTGTTTTGCATAATAGATGATAACCTCAAAGAAATAATAAGCAGCACAACACTCACTACTAACAACAGAGGCTTGTTAAGAAGTTTGTAAAACACACGCATATACATATGCATAGTTGCAGCCTTAAAGGTTTAAAGGTCGCTCATGAATGGCAGAGGCAAGGTGCAGTGACATTTCCCTAACAAGTCCCATCTCCATCCAAGCTAGGACCAATGACGGCCAGGTAATGGCTGCTGATGACCCAGCAGATAGACCTATAGGCTCCCCCAAACCATCCATCCTTAGCTCACTGGGATAGTGAGGTTGCAGCGACCAAAGAACAAGACGAGTTTGAGAGGGACTCAAACCCCAGTCTGGCGTTCACCAGTCAGGGACGTTACCACATCGGCCACCACAACCTTAATGATAAAAGAAGTCTTAATAAAAACAGATCTTGTGAAAAGAGGTTTTTATCAAATCGGCTCGAAAGGTTTTATTTTGTCCCCTATAGCCTCCAGAGAGGCGCTGATAGTTGAGAAAGAAAGATAAGGGACGCTAAAAGTGTTTCTACCTAAAAGTATAATGGGCTTGGATAAAACCAAAAAATAATATATGAAGTTGTCTTGACTAAGAAATATGTCATTTACGCCAAAAAAAAAAAAAAAAAAAAACTAATCTATGAAAATAAACAACTTACCCAAACTTTGTTTTTGCCACAAAACAGTCTTTCACAGCTGCTTTCCTTTAAAAGAATAATACAAAAAATTTACAAACTACCTCAAATGCATCACCCACATTATTTTCGACAATAAAGTTTTTCCTCGTGGAAATTATTCGGTCAATTAAAAAGAATACCACTAACTCAGCTGAATCATTAAGGATTATTTTTGTTTAGTTATATGAATAAATGGTGTAATCTCCACCAATTATGACAGAAAAACCAAGAATTTAACTTGCAATAAATGTTTCATGTGAAAAATATTATTTCCTATAAAATAAATACGAGGTATTTTGTGCGTAATTACTTATGCATTTCTATAATTTAATGTTACATTCCTGTTGCAATACACTGGCATTAATATCAATGAAAATCACTCTTATACAGAACAGTTCATTTTTAGTAAAAATGGATCTTCCCGTTATACTTCCTAAATCAATATTTAGAGTGTAAAATTTAACAAAATTGTCTTTTTGTTGCAATTATAATTTTCGATATAAAAGGGAAATTCTATAGCACTCCCATTGTCCGTTTGTTTCTTTCTGGATGATAACAACCAGCCTCTTTTTAATAAATAACCAAATATTATTTTTTCTTTTGCTAAGGAAGAGTTTTTTATATCAAGAACACCGAAGAAGTGGAATGCAATTGGCTCTCTGAAATATTAATGGGTTTTCCGATGGTGGAAAGCTTAACTAATAACGCTCATAAATCCGATAATTTATCTTGCAATGCCACACACGCACGCACACGTACATAACAGTAAATGTGACCACAAAGGAAGAGAGAGAGAGAGGGAGAGAGAGAGAGAGAGAGAGAGAGAGAGAGAGAGAGAGAGAGAGAGAGAGATCTTTCATTCCATTCTACAAACATTTATACACACACACACATTAATATATATATATATATATATATATATATATATATATATATATATATATATATATATATATATATATATATATATATATATATATATATATGCATACACATATATGTATACATGTACTGTATATATATTTCCCTTTTTGCAATATGTTTTCTATGCATTTTAAAGAAAGGAAGCCTCCATTCTTTAATAAAACTAAGTAATCTCTCGAAGAAAAATTGAAAATTCTGACATTGAAAGTACACTCCAAAGACAATGGTGACTGACTGATTCGCCCATTTGGATGAAGATTTATTGCCAAAGTTTACAAGGATTTTCTAACCTGCGCAGGAGGAAGGTTACATCAAAGGAGAGAAGAGGTCAAGAAGGGATCTAGAAGAATTTAGTTTGTTATAAAAAGGGTTTTGAGAGAGAGAGAGAGAGAGAGAGAGAGAGAGAGAGAGAGAGAGAGAGAGAGAGAGAGAGAGAGAGAGAGAGAGAGATGAGCATTAGAAAATGTTTGATTACAAACGCCTCACACTAAGAATGTTTTGAGACTACCAGGTTTTTTCAGAACTCGTTAATGGCTTCAGTTTTCTTTGCGGCTTTTCCTTAAAACCGCATTCCAATTCATTCGTATATTTTTTTTGAAAAAAAGTAAAAATGAGAGGACGATATTAAGGATGGATACGCCTTTGATTCATTTTCCTTTGTATACTGAAACACACATTCTGAGATAATATCTTGCCTCTTTAATATTGATGTGACAAAAAGTTTCTTTTCAATTATAATTAGTGATTTACTATTGACAATCATATCAACTGAAAATTTATTACACTCATGTCTCTATCTTAAGGTGAAAATTAATACTTATGATCTCTTCTAAGAACTGCATAACTGATATGA
>NC_090739.1:112843461-112863461 GCF_036898095.1 Palaemon carinicauda | reverse complement strand
GCTTATCTGCAACGTTTTGTAATACGAAGTCAACAATCAATTAAATCTTTCGCCTGGTTTAAATTTTACAATTGAGCAAGATATACTATATGAAAATTATGCACATTCGAAAGATAATAAAAATATCAACTATAAAGTTTTACAGCATATTGATGGTTCTAATAAATCTGTAAAAACAAATTGTCAGTAAATATTGCATCGTTCTAAATAAGATAAAAACCAAAACCTAGCACGATAAACGCCTTCCGGGATTTCATCGAAGTTACGTCTTACTTATATTTTTTTTCACAATGTTGTATCCCAAAAGCAGTAAGATTGAATCTGCAGCATCCAATTTTGCAGATCTCATCTTCAGTTTTCATATTCACTCTCATAACTCAGACGTGGCTATATTGCTCGGCATATGTCTCTGTATCTATGTTGTAGTTATTGCTCGGTGATGCCCGGAAACTCAAAACCATTTCCGATGTGGAAGTCGAGGTGATTCTTGCCCTTCCACTCACTCCGTGCCAAGAACGGTGGGAATTTATTACAAATTGAAATTACAAAGGATTCCGAACTTTTTTTAAGGTTTCAAAATGGGATTATGGTTCAGTTTTCTTTACGTTAATCCTAAATTTCTTTTTTAATTGATGTTTATGTGATCTTACCCAAAATACCTAGTATAATTATATTTCATAAAAACTATTGTTTCGTGATTCAGCTACCAGCACAGTGGTAACGTGTTTCCCTCGCATTCGCGTGGCAAGAGATCGATCCCCGCCTAGGGCCGTGAGTTTAAGCTGTTTACTGGGGAGGCTACTGCTGTGGTAGGGCACCACAGTGGGGGGTTGGGCTTGCCCGGCTGACGTTCTGGTGAGTATCTATTCTGATGGAACTGGAACTGAAACCAGACACCTTTACCTTTTAAAATGAAAGTTTCATTTTAATTTTCTCGTGTATATATATATATATATATATATATATATATATATATATATATATATATATATATATATATATATATGTGTGTGTGTGTGTGTGTGTGTGTGTATGTGTATATTCATATATACATATACTGTATACATAGATAGATGGACAGATAGATAGATACTGCTGTAATATCACAACGAAAAGGAGACCGAGTCAAGATATAAGAATGGGATATTAGTAGCATAAAAGATAAGGCAGAGATGGTCGTCTGTGATACTATGGCCATGTAACAAAAAATAGGGAGTTGAAGGCAGTCAAGAGAGCTATGATCATACCAGTCATAGGGGGAGGAGTATTATGTGGGTCGTTAGAGCATCACGTGAATGGGGGTGGTGAGAACGTATATGGGTGGGGAGGGAATAGGGGATCAAGATGCAAGGGACAGAAATGGATGGAAAAGGTTGGATCAAGCGGCCGACACTGCTTTTCAGTTTTCAGTGTCCCAAAGAAGTATATATATATATATATATATATATATATATATATATATATATATATATATATATATATATATATATATATATATATATATATATATATATATATATATAGACTACCTTAATATAGTGAAAGGCTTGTGTATCGCTATGGCTAGCAGAAGTGTACTTTAGTCAGGGCCATTTCTATAGGTTGGTTTGTTGTGGGCGATTACTCTAAAGTCTTCCACCAGCATGGTCATGAAAACTGGCAAAACCCCTGAAATTAATAATAACATGTTTGAGACCTTTGTTCTTCATTAGACCTGAAACGGATGTAATATCCAACTATCTATCTATCTATCTATATATATATATATATATATATATATATATATATATATATATATATATATATATATATATATATATATATGTGTGTGTGTGTGTGTGTGTGTGTGTGTGTGTAACGTGCTTGAATGATTAAATATGAATAATATTTTTATATGATATTGCATTGTCACAAATTTGAGAGTCATCCTGTTAGCATCATAAAAATATGAGAAATAAATAACTGGAAATGCAAATCCTACAAATGTCATATATCTGTGCCATTATTTTCCAGATTCTGTGTATGTCATTTCGATGGAGAACCTTCTCTCAAAGAGATCTAAACTATCATAAAAGATTTTTGTAATTTTACAGCAAAGAGACAGTTCTGGAAGAGAAATGAAAATTTTGCAGGAGAGTCGAAGGAAATGAATGAATGATTTAAAGTTTTCAGGCATCCTGCTTCGAAGGAAAGAGAAGACGTTATGGGACGATGGCAAAATCTGGTACTATCGCAAATTGAAAGAGTGCATGTGCTGCCATCTGGAATAAAAGAGAAGAATCTAGCTAACATTCTAGAAGTAATAAATATTTCGATAAATTTTGAGGTTTTATTTCCTTCTATCAAATCACATACTTGAAGAAATTTGGAAATAGGCCTTGAAGATGTATTGTAGCTCAAAAAAACTTTTACTGAAAGCTATAAAAAACAACAAATCAAATAAAAGGCAAAAAGAGTCAAGTGTTAAAGATTTGCCCAGATATTCAAGGGTTGTAGTTCACTCTCCGTCCACTGACCAGCAAATCATCTGGCTTCAAATGTATATCAGTGTCACTCCTTAACGTTTTAGCGTCAGAACTTCCAAATATTCTAAAGGTGCACTGAGAAAGTAAATAATAGGGTATGTTTATAAATAATCTAATTTATCCATTATATTGCGAATACATTGTAACAATGAATGGTAATATACTTATAACTATTACAAAGGAAATTACTTTTTATATAAACATTCCAAATACAAAAGGCCAATAGTTTATAAAACCCACCATTTTGAGTATTTTTGTACCCTATCTGTCTTTCTCATATTTGGGAAGTCATGCAAGAAGAGTGGGGCTGCTTGACCAACGACCTTTTCTTGACTCCACACTCAGCTGGTGTGAATGGTGAGTGACAAGCCGGGATTCGAACAATAAAAAATACAAATGTGAGCAAAACCCTATATTTGAATATCTCTCTCTTACAATATTATTTATATATTATAAATATTGTATTATGAATATTTCGAAAATAGTCTCATTTATTTCTACAAACAATTCATTTTCTTAATAACCTAAATCTAATACTTTCGTTTACGATATGTCACCGATACCATTCTTTCTTATTTAGCTCATTAGCATGAGAAGCGGTTCACTCGACTCATTATAAAATCCTGGAAATGCAAAGCACGTTTTCAGGAATTACGCAAATATTGAATCATCTAAGGAAAAGTTTTGGGACATTTAAAATTATTTTGTCGAAGAAATTTCTTCTAGATTTTCCATAAATTTCCAAGATTGTCTCTTATGATGTCCATTTATGGCCGCAATCAGTGCTGATGAAGCCTTTAAGCAGTGTAGTCTTCCTTATCGAACTGAGAGAGAGAGAGAGAGAGAGAGAGAGAGAGAGAGAGAGAGAGAGAGATGAAAGTATGTGAAACGAGATATTTGAAAAAAAAAAAAAAAAAAAAAAAAACATTGATCACATATCAAATACACCACAAAATATAACAAAGAAATTATCAACATTATTTCCGTGTATTATGTAAATAAATAAAAAATATCCCTGACTCCTACGACTACAATATCCTTTTTGACAGATCAATAAAAAAAACTAACAATAGAGCAATTTCGTAGAACTGAAATTGGGTTTTGGATATCAAATAGAAAATTCCCTTATAATCCAGTAAACAAATAATTACGTTAACTATATAATTGCTTCTGCAATAAAATGTTTAATGGATTTGGTGTTAAGCCATAGCAAAAAAAATAGTAATGTTTTATGATTTTGGAAGTGATATTCATTTTTTCTTCTTTTTTTTTTTTTTGTACTAGCGATGAAACTAATAAAAAGGATGCGTGGAAGCCTATAGATAGCCAATTAATTTCAAGGATACCAATATCAAATAATAAGAAATCAATGAAAAAATTTGTATATTTTTTTTTTTATAACAACAATAATCTACGCCTTTTGAAATTCTGTTAATATACACCATTCCCATTTCCCTGTGTAGCCGGTTCAAATGACTCCACAGTCATTTGAAAATAGTTTCAGACGAATCCCAGTCCTTGGAAGCTAGTTTAAGATGACTCACAAGACATTTGAAAATAGTTTCAGACTACTCCCCGGTCAGTTAAACTAGTTTCAGACTCCTCCCGGTCATTTGAAACTAGTTTCAGACAACTCCCCAGTCATTTGAAACTAGTTTCAGACGACTCTCCACTCATTTGAAACTAGTTTCAGACTCCTCCCGGTCATTTGAAACTAGTTTCATACGACTCTCCAGTCATTTGAAACTAGTTTCAGACGAATCCCCAGTCATAAGATTAGTTAGCCAGAGCGACATTCCTGGTTGTTTTGCTTTAATAAATTTTAGCTATTTAGCGTTACATAGGATTTCCTTTCGTGCTTTAGTATTATTTTTGGGCTCAAGCCATGGCGTCCTGATGGAAGGTTCCTGTTTGGTAGCTTCCTTGGGTATAAGACTACTAAGATATTCCCAGAGAATTTAACCACAGGTTATCACAGAATTCTAACTTCTGGAGCGAGTATCTCAAAGGTTTCCCTTTAAGACATCGTAATACAACAGGGGACACGCATGTCTGATCGTGCCACATAGCTATCTCCACCCCGAACAGAGTTAACGCTTCGGTGTGTAAGGGCTGAGAATAGCTGGGAGCCGTTCCACAGCTAATCTCACTCGTGGCTACTACTGATACTCGAGACGTAAACAAACGGACGCCATTGCTCTAATGACGTCACGCGCGTCTTTATCCTTTGTTTAGTAGCTGCCCTACTTAGACGGATTTTCCCTTGTGTTATCTTTATCGCTTTGCATCTTCGCTATGTCGTTACCTTCAGCCTCGCCTTCTTCTGGAAAGTTGAGTACAAGGTTCCAGTATTGTTTAATTAAGCTCTGGCCGTAAAGTAAATATTATTTCGCGAAATAATTGATGTTTTGTGGCAGAGCTGTGCCTCTACCGGACCCGCCATTTTATGGCGTCGTTGTTGTTTTGCATGTCTTATTTAGTTAGCCACAACAACGCTTCCGGCTTTATATACTAATCGAATACATTAGTTTATTTAGTCTTCATAGCTAGGAACTTTTATATCGTGTTTAGACGCTTTTTATCGGTCATCGATTGACCTCATACCAGTCGGCTACTATAGCCCCCAGGCCAGGAGCCTACATACAAGTGTTCATGCATGATTTATTAGTGATCCTAGACTAAGTTATGAAGATAGTGGCATTATTATTTTACAATACTTTTGACTAGTGATGCAAATGTTTTCGCCTTCAGGGACCATATAGGGGATAGGCTAGTCAGTGATTCTTTCTAGCCTAACCTAACCTTAGGACCCCTATATGCTTCCTTCATCCCCTGCCTTGGCACTCCCTCTATTTAGCCTTGATCCCTTTTCTGAGTAAAGGGATTAATTGTCTAATAGAGTATTTATATCGCCTCTCAGTCCTCCCTAAAGGAATGAACCCCCTTTAGGATTGCGTCTGAGAGTGAGGTTAGGCTAGCCTACCTCTATGGCTAGGATAGTCTATGACTTTCCTGCGATAGCGATATGTCTTCTTCCTTGCCTAGTTCAGGACTTTTAGCCCTGATCTAGGCCGGGTTAGGAAGGTTTCTCTGTTCCATGCTGAAACTGTACTCTTGCACCGTTTTAGCCGATCAGCCTAATCTTAGGTTAGGGAGTGTCCTCCCTTCCCTTTGTGGCCGCTCTGGTACAGAAACCCTTCCTGGGAAGACCTCTCTCTTCTCCCTCCCCACCTATCTCTTGTATAGCCTAGCCTATGCTTAGGTTAGTTTATACTCATCTGTCCCCTGTCCTACAAATCCTCCTTAGGGTGGATGAGTAGGGCTACCCGAGCTTCCCTGTGCTGTCCGCTCTGGTACATATACCTTCATAGTGTCCTATAAGGTTAGTTACTAGTGTAGCTCTGCATAGGGGAGTCTCCCCCCCCCCTCTTGGGTGTTCCCTAGCCCTCCCTTGGGCTACCTGCTCCCGGTCCCTAGTGACCCCTGCTTATGGATGCTAGAGCCTGTCTCTATCATGGGTACACCCCCTCAGGGAGGGGGAGGGATGTCTGGAACCCTGACGGTACTTCCTGCATCCTTTCCCCCCTCCCCCTGTCTCTCTTTCTATCCGGGTGCCGGTCTCTTGCCGCCTCTACTGCCGGCAATACCTGCCTCCCTCTTGGTGACTTCCCTACCCTTGCCGCCAGCCCCCCGTGTACCGAGGGACTGCCGGCTGCCGCCGGCTACTACCGGCAGCTTTCCTACTCCTATCTAATCGTCCGCTTGCCGGTCGATCTCCGGAGTGCCGGCATATACTGCCGGCAACCCGATACTACCTGTACCATCCTTTCCCCAGTCACCAATCCGGCATCCTCCGGCTGCCGGAGCCGCCGCTTCCTACCGGCGTGCCGCCGTTGTGCCGGCGGCCGCCATCCTGGTATCTAACTGACTTTGAAAATTGTCTGTTCTAGTGCCAGAATCTACGCTGGAGCGAGCTCCGGCGTGCCGGCGGCTTGCCGGATGCCCCGGAGGCGTCAAGAATACTTGCACCCCCTCTCTGTAGCTATCATAAGACTAAGATAGCCCTACATTGCAAATAGATAAGCTGCTTTGCTTTTAAGATCAGTACCTAGTACTGCTCTATTAGTGATCATGCTGTCTCTTTGCATTCTTCTATTTCCAGCATGCTATGTGCATCTTAGCGCGGCTGGTTGCCAGAAGCAGTACCCTTAATGAGGCCTTCTGGCTCTTAACTGGGAACCGAATGAATTCGATCCCAACCTTGTCCTTGGCTTTCCATGGAGTTCCAATATAATGGGAATCCTAGGAAACTATATCCAATGATCTCGGTCATTTGGATTATCCCAGGACCAAGCCTATGGTAACCAGCCGGGCGAGATGCATGGAGCGTGTTCTCCTTTACTGTTTCATTCTCTATGCATCACACCTTCTTTAAGTTAAGATTAATGATTAATATTAACTTAATTTAAGAGCCATTCCTATGACTCCCCCATACTCATTTTCTCTTTCTTCCACAGGAGGAGCAGATGAAGTGTGACTTCGCCTACTGTGCTGTGAAACGCTCGCAGTTTTACGGACATACGGCGTGCAGGACTCACGCCCCTTGCTCAGACAAGAAAGGGGATTGGAAGTTCTGGAATCCATTGGAATGTACGGTCTGCCAGGCCTACCTAGTTGAGGCCTTCCATAACCCTCCCTCAGCGGAGGTTAGAGACATTGCTCGTGAAAAACTGCGCAAGTGGGTGCGTGGTTTTCAGAGAAATGCTACTGGACCGTACCTGGCCACCGAAGAACTGAGGTCCCTGTTGTTCCCTAAGGCCTCCCCTGACTCAGTGGTTCCAAAGGAAGCAATCCCCACTGTCCAAATTACGGTGGAACCTGATGTGGTCATGGCTCAGTCCATGCACGAGTGTCGTTTAGATTCCGAGGATGATGAACAGATCTCTGACGTCTCGGAAGACACGGAGAAGACGCTTATGGCTCAAGGAGCCGAAGAGGACGAAGACAAGGTGGAATACACCGAGTCGGAGATTGGAGCTACTCCCTCGTCCATCCCTCCGCCTACTCCTACACCGACGGAAATGTCCATTCCGTCTACCTCCTCGACCCCGGATCCTTCCTCTTCGACCCAAGAACTGATCCGACTGATTAGAGCTGTCATGGACGACAGACTGAAGGAGAACCAGGAGTCCATCAGGTCTATGATTGGATCCAGAGACCCGAAGAAGATCTCGGTCAAGGATCTCCCAGCTTGCTCTCATGCCAACCCGTGGAGGTATGCAGAGCATATGGTTATTGCGACCGGCAGGATCTTTGTTAGTGACAAAATCGGCACGGTCCCGTTGGAAGATGTGGAGTTCTTCCCAAGCTTCGAGGCCTACCCGGACTGTTACGTCCGGCTTCGTTCCGAACCTGCCTCGAAGGAGGAGACCGAACCTAAAGAAGAGATAGTGTTCGATCTCGCAAAGGCCCAGGCTATGCTAGCCTCCGCATTTAAGAGCAGGGGCTTTACCTGCTCTAAGCTTCCTGCCTTGAGCAAGAAGCATCCTACATATGTCGCACCTGACACTGCGATTCTCCCTTTTTTGGAAAAGGCCTTGGCTGCATGCCTTAAAGCGGCGGAAGAAGGAAAACCCTGCCCTGCACTGGAGGAGTGCAGACCCTTCTCCATCGTGACACCCCCTGACACTAGACAATGGAAAGATGTCCAACATACTTTCGTCGTGGGTAGGCTCGATCCTGACGTCGCCGGACGTCAGTTTAATGAAGACCTCCCTAAGCTCAATGATCACCTCCTTCGCCGGGAACAAGACACGAAGGAGAGGCTTGCGGCATCTCTTTCTCATCAAGTCCAACTTGAAGTTATGGCCTGTGACACAGCAGTACCTGATCACTACATGGTACTGGCCAAATCCCACTTACTCACAGTAATGAAGGACTTGTACCATTTCATAAAGGCTCGTAGAGCCTGTCGTGAATTCGTGTTTGTCGGTGCCACCGTGAAACACGAACCCCGGAGGCTGATTTCCTCCAACATCTGGGGAAAGCACCTGTTTCCTTCTGACCTTGTCAAGGAAATAACTGACAGAGCCGCCACGGAGAATAGGAACCTTCTCCACAAGTGGGGCATGTCCAGAAAAAGGAAAACCTCTCAGGACGATGGACCTCAGCCTAAGAGGAAACCTCAGAAGCCAAAACCCCAGCAACGTCAACAACGACGTCAGTTTCCGGGACCCGCTACCTCCCAAGTGGTTGCCCAACCACAACAGACCTTTCAATTGGTCCCCCAACCGGTGTTGTCACAGTCACCGGTCTTCACCCCTGCCTTTGAGCAGCCATCCACTACCTTTCATGCCAGAGGTAGAGGCTCGTCCAGGGGTGCAAGCAGAGACGCCTCTCGTCGTCCCTCCAGAGGTAGAGGAGGAAAGGGAGCTAGCGGCCGAGGCAACAAGTCCTCGGGACACCAGAAGCAATGAAGTGCTTCCGGTGGGAGGAAGACTCCGCCAATTCCAGGATCGTTGGACCTTCGATCCTTGGGCACACAGCATCATCAAGAACGGTCTAGGCTGGAGTTGGGTGCAACCACCCCCAATCTTCCAGCGGTTCTTTCAACAATCAACCCCCATCCTGGAATAATACGTTCTAGACCTCTTGAACAAGAAGGTGATAAGGAAGGTAAAGTCCACCAGGTTCCAAGGGAGACTGTTTTGCGTTCCCAAGAAGGACTCAGACAAGCTCAGAGTCATTCTGGACTTATCCCCCCTCAACAAGTTCATAGAGAACAACAAATTCAAGATGCTGACGCTTCAACAAATAAGGACCCTTCTGCCTCAAGGTTCCTACACGGTCTCTATAGACCTGGCGGATGCCTATTGGCACATTCCAATGAACCATCACGCTTCCTCCTACCTAGGATTTCGACTCCAAAGAAAAAGCTACGCCTTCCGGGCCATGCCATTCGGCCTCAATGTGGCCCCTCGGATCTTCACAAAGCTGGCGGATGCCATAGTACAACAGCTCCGCCTAAGAAACGTCCAGGTGATGGCCTACCTCGACGACTGGCTAGTCTGGGCTCCATCGCCCGAAGAGTGTACAAAGTCTTGCGACGAAGTTACCCAGTACCTAGAACACCTGGGATTCAAGATCAACGAGAAGAAATCTCGCCTCTCTCCGGCTCAGAAGTTTCAGTGGCTGGGAATCCACTGGAATCTTCAGTCACACCGCCTTTCCATCCCCCAGAAGAAAAGGAAGGAAATAGCAGGGTCTGTCAAGCGACTACTGAAATCCAAACGCATTTCAAGACGACAGCAGGAACGAGTTCTAGGCTCTCTACAATTCGCCTCAGTGACAAACCCAGTGCTTCGTGCACAGCTAAAGGATGCCGCGGGAGTCTGGAGACGATCGGCATCCATCGCTCGAAGAGACCTCAAGAGACGGCTTCCAAACAGACTTCGACGCCTCCTAAAGCCGTGGTCGGAAGCAATGGCCCTGAAAAGGTCCATTCCTCTCCAACACCCTCCTCCATCACTCAACATCCACACGGATGCCTCACTGGAGGGCTGGGGAGGTCACTCCCACCTGAAACAAGCTCAAGGGACCTGGTCTCCACTATTCAAGACGTTCCACATAAACATCTTGGAGGCCATGGCGGTCCTTCTTACTCTGAAGAAGCTATCCCCGCCGCCCTCGATCCACATCCGTCTAACCCTAGACAACTCGGTGGTAGTTCGTTGTCTCAATCGCCAAGGCTCAAGATCGCCCCAGATAAATCAGGTGCTTCTCCCAATCTTCCGTCTGGCGGAGAAGAAGAAGTGGCACCTGTCTGCAGTTCACCTACAAGGATTCCGCAACGTGACAGCGGATGCTCTATCTCGGACAAACCCGATAGAGTCGGAATGGTCTCTAGACGCAAGATCATTCTCCTTCATCTCTCATCAAGTCCCAGAACTTCAGATAGATCTCTTTGCAACGAGCGACAACAATCAACTTCCTCTGTACGTAGCCCCGTACGAGGACCCCAAAGCAGAAGCGGTGGACGCCATGTCACTGGACTGGAACAGATGGTCGAAGATATACCTGTTCCCTCCCACCAACCTTCTGTTGAAAGTCCTCTCCAAATTGAGAACCTTCAAAGGGACAGCGGCCCTAGTGGCTCCCAAGTGGCCCCGGAGCAACTGGTACCCCCTGGTCCTGGAGCTGCAGCCCAAGCTGATCCCTCTCCCGGGCCCAGTTCTCTCTCAACAAGTACAGAAGTCGACTGTCTTCGCTTCATCATCGAAAATCAAGGACCTTCATCTCATGATTTTCTCTCCCTTGCCGCAAAGAAGAGGTTTGGGATCTCGAAGAAAAGTCTAGACTTCCTAGAGGAATACAAGACCGAATCCACGAGACGGCAATATGAATCATCCTGGAGGAAATGGGTCTCCTTTGTTAAAGCAAAAAATCCTAAAGAAATCACCATTGATTTCTGTATGTCCTTCTTCATTCACCTTCATGGACAAGGATTAGCAGCCAATACGATTTCAACCTGCAAATCGGCTTTGACTAGACCAATTCTATATGCTTTCCAAATTGATCTGTCCAACGACATCTTTAACAAATTGCCGAAAGCATGTGCTCGCCTACGCCCAGCACCCCCTCCGAAACCGATCTCCTGGTCACTAGACAAGGTGCTCCATTTCGCCTCCAACTTGGACAATGATTCATGCCCCCTCAAGGATCTGACTCAGAAAGTTATATTTTTATTTGCTCTCGCCTCGGGAGCTCGAGTCAGCGAAATAGTGGCATTATCAAGAGAAGAGGGACACATCCTGTTTGCTGATTCAGGAGAAGTGACCCTCTCCCCTGATCCGACGTTTCTCGCCAAAAATGAATTACCCACCAAAAGATGGGGCCCTTGGAGAATATGCCCCCTGAAGGAGGATGTCTCTCTATGTCCAGTAGAGAGTCTCAAGGTCTATCTTCGCAGAACTTCGAACTTTGGTGGAGGCCAACTCTTCAAAGGAGAAACATCGGGCAGCGACCTGTCACTGAAACAATTAAGAGCGAAAATCACCTACTTCATTCGCAGAGCGGATCCGAACAGTACACCCGCTGGTCATGATCCTAGAAAAGTGGCATCTTCTCTGAACTTCTTTCAGAGCATGGACTTTGAGAGCCTTAAAAACTTTACGGGCTGGAAGTCCTCGCGAGTTTTCTTTAAACATTATGCGAAACAAGTGCACGAAATCAAACATTTTGTGGTAGCCGCAGGTAGTGTTATGAAACCTGCACCTAACTCTGCGTAGAACAGTGAGTTACTTGGGACTCTAACTCTTCGGGTGCCTATGTTGACCCTCGAGTGATTCATAGTGATGTCTAAAAACACTTAGTGCTTTTATAACTGTTCTTATCCCAGGTGAAATGTCATAGTGTCACACAAGTGCCGCATGCCTTGAGCATGATGTGTTGTTTAAAGACTTGCGTTCCTCGAGAACGAGTACCTACTAATCCTGAAATTCCTTTTCAGACTCAAGAGCAAGCCTTTATTTCTATGTACATTATTATTACTGTAAATGAACTTTACTTTTGCTGTAAATTATTTAATTTCTGCATTGTGAAATAAAATTTCTATTTTATTACTTATGCGTCTCTTTCAGCTCCTACTTACTATGAAATACATACTGTCATAGTTTTATTTATTCCTCCTTTCCTATGGGCATGAAGAATTTATGATGTCTAATCCTAAATTATATTCACCTTGTCTCAGTAAGGTTCCTACACGAATACTTACTTCGAATAATCAGGAGATGAACTATACACACAGTGCCCAACCACCACTGGCCTACTTCAGAATGTTCCTATACAAATATCAAACATTCTGCTTCATCTCTAAGTTCTTAAAAGTTCTTCTATCAAGATGAATAGCCCTTCAATACCACTTTGACGTCGGCATAGCCCATGGGAACTTCCTACCAATGGGGGGCAGGATACTTTGTTCCTATGGTTCTTACCTAAGATTACTTTGCTGTTTTGTCAATGCCTAGGCACTTAACTCTGGGGGAAAATCTACCACGATACATTGATTCTCTGGTACTCTTCCATCAGGACGCCATGGCTTGAGCCCAAAAAACGGATTTTGAGCGAAGCGAAAAATCTATTTTTGGGTGAGATAGCCATGGCGTCCTGATGGACCCTCCCTACTACTTCGTTCAGTTTGTTCCCACCCTACACAATTGTATCATGGTGATGGGCAGCAACTGGCGCCAGGATAAAGACGCGCGTGACGTCATTAGAGCAATGGCGTCCGTTTGTTTACGTCTCGAGTATCAGTAGTAGCCACGAGTGAGATTAGCTGTGGAACGGCTCCCAGCTATTCTCAGCCCTTACACACCGAAGCGTTAACTCTGTTCGGGGTGGAGATAGCTATGTGGCACGATCAGACATGCGTGTCCCCTGTTGTATTACGATGTCTTAAAGGGAAACCTTTGAGATACTCGCTCCAGAAGTTAGAATTCTGTGATAACCTGTGGTTAAATTCTCTGGGAATATCTTAGTAGTCTTATACCCAAGGAAGCTACCAAACAGGAACCTTCCATCAGGACGCCATGGCTATCTCACCCAAAAATAGATTTTTCGCTTCGCTCAAAATCCGTTTTTGGCGAAGTATTCGCCAATTCTGGCCTACGCTAGGCCATGTAGCCTAGTCGTTTGGTCCTAGTACTTTATGCATGATTTTGGTTTTTCCGAGTGTATTAAAATTTTATTGAAGCTTTAGGCTGTTTTTTTTATACATTTAAGATTATGTTGAATATTTCCAAGATAGTATACGAGTGAGTTTCGGTGATTTAGGTAATCGATTCTCTTGGTGCCTAGGCTAAGTTGCTTATGGAGCCTTAGTATACTTTCTCATACTCCCCGGTTGCTTTCTTTTCTTCGGAGAAGGTATGCAATCCCTTTCCCTCTGTTTAAGCCTTGGGCTTATCCCTATGTGGTTTATCTGAATTAACTTTCGATAAAACTATACTGGGGTGTTACTGTACCTTCCTGTTCCAGTAAGTCTGGTTTCAAAGAGGGACAGAACAACAGAGTTTTTAGTCTGAGTCTGTGTTTGTCTGCCTTGGGGTAGAGTCTCCCTCGCTGGCCTGACACAGACATAGGAGACTTAGCCTCCTTAGGTCACTACCGAAGGTTTCTGTACGAGATGATTCCTTCTTTTGTGATCTACCAGACTAGTCCTTGTTGCTGTTCTCGGGTTGAGGATAAGATTCTTTCCCTGGGAGTAGCAACACCTTCCTTGCTTTGGTTCTCTGGGAGCTGGCAAGTATTGCTAGCCTCCCTCCTTGGATCTCCCTTAGGCTAAGATGAGTTTCTTGGCTGTGGGTGATCCTTCACTAAAGCAAGGTTGGTAGGACCCTCTTTTGTCCCTTCCCCCTCTATCTCCGTAATGGCCTAGCCATTACAGTACTGTACGTCATTCTACATCTGGACCTAGAATAGGTTAGTATGTGGAATTGACTCAGTCCCTTGCCGGCCGGCAAGGGTCTTCTGCTTTGAGTGCTACCTGGACCTCCCTTGGTCCCTCATCCATGCCTGCCTGTAGAGCCAGACGGCATTGGTCAGGAAGCCTGAATTAGATTCTCCCCTTCCTTATATGGACTCTTTCGGATTGCCGGGCTTGGAGGTAGTGTACACTCTTATCCCGGCATCCATTCTGTTATTCTTCTAGTGCTGTACCCGACCCGGCTGCCGGCCTATGAAGCCAGCAGCCGGGCAGTCGTAGTCCTCTGGTTCTTTTGCTGCCGGCTGGCATCGGTCGTGTACCTTTGCCGGGCGGCTAATGTCAGCCCTTGTCTGCCGGTCGCCAAGAGTGTGGCCGGCAGCCGGGTACTACCTTGTGTAGTTGCCGCGACATTGGCTGTTGCCGGCCGGCACATGCATTTGAACCAGCGTTCTGCCGCCTTATAGCTGTTAAGTAGTATACTTTAAAGCTAGTTATGGTGTGTGCCGGCCAGCAAGTGCCGGCCGGCACATAACCTCCTATACTGTACCAGTATTCTTCAGTATAAGATATACTGTAAGAAGAAAACTATAGTATAGGTTTTGGTACAGCACTGTGTGTTATAACACTTTTGTGTTTTCTTGCACAGCCCTTTGCTGTTGCCCTACAGATAAGTTCTTTCTTGTCTATTATCCAGGATTTTAAAATCATTGCTTAGGTGTGAGCTCCACCTGTTTCCTCTGGAAACTTTACATTGGTTATTCTAGAAGAGATTAACCATTCGATTTTATTATCTGGAAGGCTGCAACAATTGGTTGTGAAGGAAACACAAGTGTGTGTCTTTCCTTTCTGAATTGTTATGCTATACTATGCATATCCAGTGATACATAGTTCACTTGATACTCATGGAAATTTCTTCTCTTTACAGGGGGACCCTCCGAAGTAGGGAAGTGTTTTCTGCAACTTCCGCAGCAAGAACCTCTGCGGAAATGAGTTTTGTAGGAGACACGCAGCATGCGCTGTCTCCAAGGGTGATCTCCGGTATTGGGACCCTCAGGTATGTACTGTGTGCACTAACCTGATTACTGAGGCCTTTGATTCCCCTAGGACGGCGGAATCAAGGGATATAGCAAGGGAGAAGCTTCGTACCTGGGTAAGGGGCTTCCAGAAGAACACCTCTGGACCTTATCTTCCAAGTGAGAAGATGAGGGCGTATCTTTTCCCTAAGGCATAAGCTGATGCAGTGATTCCCCAGCCTCAAGAGGAGATCCCCCAAGTTCAGGTCCAGGTGGATGCTGAAGTCGCGGTCGCTATGCAAGACATCCAGTTAGATGACAGGATGTCTGACGTGGACGAGCGTCTGGAGGAAGACCTACTGGCAGAAGCACAGGATGAAGTTCAAGCCCCAGACGTTGTAGAGGAAGAGGTTGACGAGGTGTCGGCTACTCCGGTTCAGATCCCGGAGCCTATTCCCTCAACTTCGGCCGGTCTCCCAGTAGAGCTGGGACAGGCCCTCTCCTCCATTGTTGGAATGATCCAACAAATGCAGAAGGAGAATCAGGAGAAGGCGGCTGCAATGGAACTGCGGATGCAGAGCCTTGCAGAATCACATGGGCCCCAGAAAAGGCTCAATGTGAAAGACCTTCCATTGTGCTCAGATGCTAACCCATGGAGGTATGCTGAGCACATGCCGATGACGACTGGAAAGATCGTCATCTCGGATAAGTTGGGCTCAGTTCCCCTAGAGGAGGTGGAATTCTGGCCCAGCAAGGCATCATATCCGGACTGTTATGTCCGGCTGAGGAAGGAACCAGCTTCAAAGGAGGAGACAGAGCCGAAGGAGGTCATAGTGATGGACCATGCTAAGGCTCAAGCTCTGCTTTCATCCTCGTTGAAAGAGAGGGGCTTCTCTAACTCAAAGGTAGCTGCATTGAGCAAGAAGCTCCCTTCCTTTGTGTCCTCTCTTGCTAGAGCCTTCCCCTTTTTACAAAAAGGGTTTGCGGCTGTACTAAAAGCAGTCTCTTCAGACTACTCTTGAGACGATGGCAAGTGACCCCAAGGTCCATGAAATGTTCATGGTGGTGGCCAAGACTCATCTGGCCACAGTGACGAAGGACCTTTATGGCTTCGTCAAGGCGAGGAGAGCTTGTAGGGAGTTCGTGTTCACCTCGGCTACGGTGAGGCACGAGCCAAGGAAACTAATCTCCTCCAACATTTGGGGCAAAGACCTTTTCCCTACCGATTTTGTCAAAGAAGTTGTTGATAAGGCCGCCTTGGAGAATAGAAACCTTCTCCAGAAGTGGGGCCTGGCTATCAAAAGAAAGTCTTCCCCAGATGAGGGTCCTCAACCAAAGAGGAAGTCTATGAGGACTAGGCTACCGTCTCGGCCAGCCAAGACTTTTAGACAGCAACAGCAACTGCAATTGCCATTGCCTCCAGTGCCCCAGATCGTGGCACAAACCCCGACCACTTTTCAGTGGGTACCCCAGGCCGTGTCGACACAGTCCACGGCACTCACCCCATCGTTCGAAGGGCAGTCTACTTCCTTTCGAGCAAAGCCTAGAGGAGCAGCCAGAGGCTCGTCTAGGCGCCCCTCAAGGGGAAGGGGATTCAGGGGTGGTCGTGGTCAGGGAGGCAAGACCTCAGGACGGCAGTCCAAGTGAGATGATACCAGTAGGAGGGAGACTTCTTAAATTTCGGGATCGGTGGACCTTCGATCCCTGGGCCCACAGCCTACTCAAGAATGGACTGGGCTGGAGCTGGTACAGCACTCCACCCCCGTGCCTTCGGTTTTTCCAACACTCCACCCCCGTTCTGGAGGAGTACGTTCAAGAACTGTTGGAGAAAAATGTGATCCGAAAGGTGAAGTCCATCAAATTCCAAGGGAGGCTGTTTTGTGTTCCCAAGAAAGACTCGGAAAAGCTCAGAGTCATTCTGGACTTGTCGCCACTCAACAAGTTCATAGTGAATTGCAAATTCAAGATGCTAACACTGCAACACATAAGGACCTTACTGCCCAAGAGGGCATATTCCGTCTCTATAGACTTGTCAGACGCCTATTGGCACATTCCAATCAACCGTCGACTCTCCCCCTACCTAGGGTTCAGGCTACAACGAAGACTATACGCCTTCAGAGCCATGCCATTCGGGCTAAACATACCCCCAAGGATTTTTACGAAGCTTGCGAGCGTAGCTCTCAAACAATTACGCCTAAAGGGAATTCAGGTAGTAGCCTACCTGGACGACTGGTTGGTGTGGGCAGCATCCGAGACAGAATGCTTGCAAGCTTCCAGTCAAGTCATCCAGTTCCTAGAGTACCTAGGCTTCAAGATCAACAGAAAAAAGTCTCGACTTTCTCCATCTCAAAAGTTCCAGTGGCTGGAAATCCACTGGGACCTTTTGTCACACCGTTTCTCCATCCCGGCGAAGAAAAGGAAGGAGATAGCGGGTTCTGTCAAGAGACTTCTAGATTCCGAAAGGATATCAAGACGCGA
This sequence comes from Palaemon carinicauda, assembly GCF_036898095.1. Classification (NCBI taxonomy): domain Eukaryota; kingdom Metazoa; phylum Arthropoda; class Malacostraca; order Decapoda; family Palaemonidae; genus Palaemon; species Palaemon carinicauda. The sequence continues at coordinate 112,845,963 of NC_090739.1, read as the reverse complement.
ACAGGAGAGGGTACTGGGCTCTCTCCAGTTTGCTTCGGTGACAGACCCAGTGCTAAGAGCACAGCTAAAGGATGCAACCGGAGTTTGGAGAAGTTATGCATCAAACGCGCGAAGAGATCTGAGAAGACCAGTTCCGCTTCGGCTACGTACTCTTCTCAGGCCTTGGTACCAAGCCAGACATCTAAAGAAGTCGGTTCTTCTTCAGCCACCTCCCCCGTCGGTGACGATTCACTCAGACGCCTCGAAGGAGGGATGGGGAGGTCACTCTCATCGGAAAAAAGTCCAGGGGACTTGGTCCAAGCTATTCAAGACCTTTCACATAAACTTTCTAGAAGCTATGGCAGTGCTCCTTACCTTAAAGAAAGTCTCCCCGCGTCACTCGATCCACATAAGGTTGGTGATGGACAGCAAGGTAGTTGTGAGATGCTTGAATCGACAAGGATCGAGGTCACCACCTCTCAACCTGGTGATGTTGGCCATCTTCCGATTGGCGGAAAAGAAGAAGTGGTACCTGTCGGCAGTTCACCTTCAAGGAGTCCGCAATCTGACAGCAGACGCTCTATCCAGGTTCACACCGATAGAGTCGGAATGGTCCTTAGACGCAGGATCATTCTCCTTCATTCTGAATCAAGTCCCAGAACTGCAGATAGACCTCTTTGCGACGAAAGACAACAAGAAGTTGCCCCTGTACGTGTCCCCGTACGAGGACCCCTTAGCGGAAGCAGTGGACGCGATGTCCCTCGACTGGAACAGATGGTCCAGGATTTATCTGTTCCCTCCTCACAACCTTCTGTTGAGGGTCCTCAACAAACTGAGATCCTTCAAGGGGGTAGCGGCAATAGTGGCCCACAAGTGGCCGAACAGCGTGTGGTTTCCCCTGGCATTGGAACTACAGCTGAAGTTTGTACCGCTACCAGATCCAGTTCTGACCCAGCGAGTCCAGAAGTTGACTGTCTGCGCTTCATTACAGAAAACCCGGACCCTGCAGCTCATGATTTTCTCTCCCTAGCAGTGAGAAAGCGTTTCGGGATTTTGAAAGCCAGCATAGACTTCCTAGAGGAATATAAGTGCAAATCTACTAGAAGGCAATATGAGTCATCTTGGAGAAAATGGGTGGCCTTTGTCAAGGCGAAGAATCCGCAGGAGATCTCGACAGACTTCTGCTTATCTTTCTTCATCCACCTCCATGGTCAAGGATTGGCAGCTAACACGATTTCAGCGTGTAAGTCTGCTTTGACAAGACCCATTCTATATGCCTTCCAGGTCGACCTCGGTAACGAGATCTTTAATAAAGTTCCGAAAGCCTGCGCTAGGCTCAGACCTTCAGCATCTCCAAAGCCCATCTCATGGTCTATAGACAAAGTTCTTCATTTTGCTTCTCTGTTGAGCAATGAAGAGTGTGTGTTAAAGGATTTGACACAAAAAGTTATTTTCCTATTTGCACTCGCGTCCGGGGCCAGGGTTAGTGAGATTGTAGCCCTCTCGAGAGAGGCAGGTCATGTTCAGTTCCTGGATGGGGGAGAACTGAACCTGTTTGCGGATCCTACGTTTCTCGCCAAGAATGAGTTACCCACCAACAGGTGGGGTCCCTGGAGAATCTGCCCTCTGAAAGAAGATGCATCTCTATGTCCAGTAGAATGCCTAAAGGTCTATCTTCATAGAACTTCAGACTTCAAGGGTGGTCAACTATTCAGGGGAGAAACATCAGGCTCAAAATTTATCTCTGAATCAACTCAAGAGCAAAAATCACATATTTTATTCGCAGAGCGGATCCTGACAGTACACCCGCAGGTCACGATCCGAGGAAAGTTGCCTCATCCTTAAATTTCTTTAATTGTATGGATTTTGAACATCTCCGTTCATACACTGGCTGGAAGTCTTCCAGAATGTTCTTTCGCCACTATGCGAAGCGAGTAGAGGAACTAAAGAGATCTGTGGTAGCTGTGGGTCGCGTCGTTAACCCTACTGTTTAACTCTGCGAGGAACAGTGGTTTTAATTGGGACGATTAATTCCAGGGTGAGTGTGTAGTTACATACTGTACTACAAACTAAGTGAGGGCACTGAGTTGCCCATGTAGACTGTTCCATTTCCAAAGGTGAACCTAGCATAAGTGCAGACATGTGTGCCGAGCGTTTCTAACGCTAATGTCATTGATTTGTAATACAGACTTTTATGACTTTGATACCTCAATATCTTAAAAGTGGCATTTAATGTTTTTTCTTTCAGATAAACAAGTTCTGTTTACTATCATACTTATGCTTAAAGTTTTGGGTTATCCTCTTCTTATATATATATATATATATATATATATATATATATATATATATATATATATATATGTATATATATATATATATATATATATATATATATATATATATATATATATATATATATATATATATATATATATATATATATATATATATATATTTATATATATATATAATTGTGGTTAACCTGTCTATTTATTGTCTGTCAATAAACTTGTTCTTGAGAAC
>NC_090739.1:112818461-112838461 GCF_036898095.1 Palaemon carinicauda | reverse complement strand
TAGTAAGGGCTGAATATGTGCACGTGTGTTCGTGTTCATTCATGTAAATATTTAGCTGGTTATTTTGACGGGTCGCACACACCAGTATATAATGATATATAAATACATTCACACACACACACACACACACACACACACACACATATATATATATATATATATATATATATATATATATATATATATATATATATATATATATATATATGAGAGTATGTGTGTGTGTAAACCCAAAGAGGAAAAATTGTTGCTTACGAATACAGTTTATGAATATAACATAGCATCAATTTTCGTGAGGTTTTACCTTAATTTTATTAACGCTTTTATTTGACAAAATACGTTTTCCAGAAATTCACACACACTGATGTCAGATGACAGCTAGAATACTTGGCAACCCTGATGTAGAAGTGTTTGCCTGGACCAGGTACAGTCCAACTTATAGGCTACATGGCATGCACATAAACAGGAAGACAGTATAGTTAACGAGATGATGTATCTTGGGAACAAATCAGAGTTATATTTCAATGTTTTTATTCCGATAAAGTTGGAATTTTGTAATAAAAAGGTAATTATTTGTGTACAGTATTTTTTCTTTTTTGAACATTCAAAAATTGGGAGTCATTGGATCCTGATGGGGAGTGCTATGACACTAGTTTAAAGTGACTGGGGAGTGCTTTGATACTAGTTCCAAGTGACTGGGAATGCTGTGATACTAGTCTCAAGTGACTAGGGAGTGTTGTGATACTAGTTTCAAGTGACTAGGGATTGCTGTGATGCTAGTTTCAAGTGACTGGTGAGTGCTGTGGTACTAGTTTCAAGTGACTGGGGAATGCTGTGATACTAGTTTTAAATGAGTAGAGGGTGCTGTGGTACTAGTTTTAAGAGACAAGGAAATGCTGCGGTACTAGTTTCAAGTGACTTGGGAATGCTGTGATACTAGTTTCAAGTGATAGGGGAGTGCTGTGATACTAGTTTTGAATGATTAGAGGGTGCTGTGGTACTAGTTTTAAGAGACAAGGAAATGCTGCGGTACTAGTTTCAAGTGACTTGGGAGTGCTGTGATACTAGTTTCAAGTGATAGGGGAGTGCTGTGATACTAGTTTCAAGTGATAGGGGGTTCTGTGGTACTAGTTTCACGTGACTTGGGAGTGCTGTGATACTAGTTTCAAGTGCATGGGGAGTGCTGGGATATTAGTTTCAAGGGACTTGGGAGTGCTGTGATACAAGTTTAACATGAGTAAGGGGGTGCTGTGGTACTTGTTTCAAGTGACGGGGTAGTGCTGCAGTACTAGTTTCAAGTGACTGGGGACTGCTGTGGTACTAGTTTCAAGTGACTGGGTTGAGGGGTGCTGTGGTATTAGTTTCAAGTGACTGGAGAATGCTGTGATACTAAATTAGTTTCAAGTGACTGGGAAGTGTTATGATACCAGTGTCAAGTGACTGGGGAGTCCTGTTATACTCGTTTCAAGTGACTGGGGAGTCCTGTTATACTCGTTTCAAGTGACTGGGAAGTGCTGTGATACTAGTTTCAAGTGACTGAGGAGTGCTGTGGTACTAATTTCAAGTGACTGGGGAGTGCTGTGATACTAAGTTCAAGTGACTGAGAAGTGCTGTGATACTAGTTTCAAGTGACTGGGGAGTGCAGTGATACTAATTTCAAGTGACTTTGCAGTGCTGTGGTACTAGTTTCAAGTGACTGGGGAGTGCAGTGATACTATTTTCAAGTGACTAAAGAGTGCTGTGGTACTAGTTTCAAGTGACTGGGGAGTGCTGTTATACTAGTTTCAAGTGACTAAGGAGTGCTGTGGTACTAGTTTCAAGTGACTGGGGAGTGCAGTGATACTATTTTCAAGTGACTAAAGAGTGCTGTGGTACTAGTTTCAAGTGACTGGGGAGTGCTGTTATACTAGTTTCAAGTGACTAAGGAGTGCTGTGGTACTAGTTTCAAGTGCCTGGAGAGTGCTGTGATACTAGTTTCAAGTGACTGAGGAGTGCTGTGGTACTAATTTCAAGTGACTGGGGAGTGCTGTGATACTAAGTTCAAGTGACTGAGGAGTGCTGTGGTACTAGTTTCAAGTGACTGGGGAGTGCAGTGATACTAATTTCAAGTGACTAAGGAGTGCTGTGGTACTAGTTTAAGTGACTGGGGAGTGCTGTTATACTAGTTTCAAGTGACTAAGGAGTGCTGTGGTACTAGTTTCAAGTGCCTGGGAAGTGCTATGATACTAGTTTCAAGTGACTGAGGAGTGCTGTGGTACTAATTTCAAGTGACTGGGGAGTGCTGTGATACTAAGTTCAATTGACTGAGGAGTGCTGTGATACTAGTTTCAAGTGACTGGGGAGTGCAGTGATACTAATTTCAAGTGACTAAGGAGTGCTGTGGTACTAGTTTCAAGTGACTGGGGAGTGCTGTTATACTAATTTTAAGTGACTAAGGAGTGCTGTGGTACTAGTTTCAAGTGACTGGGAAGTGCTGTGATACTAGTTTCAAGTGACTGGGGAGTGCTGTGGTACTAATTTCAAGTGACTGGGGAGTGCTGTGATACTAAGTTCAAGTGACTGAGGAGTGCTGTGATACTAGTTTCAAGTGACTGGGGAGTGCTGTGATACTAATTTCAAGTGACTGGGGAGTGCTGTGGTACTAGTTTCAAGTGACTGGGGAGTGGAGTGATACTAATTTCAAGTGACTAAGGAGTGCTGTGGTACTAGTTTCAAGTGACTGGGGTGTGCTGTTATACTAGTTTCAAGTGACTGAGGAGTGCTGTGGTACTAGTTTCAAGTGCTTGGGAAGTGCTGTGATACTAGTTTCAAGTGACTGAGGAGTGCTGTGGTACTAATTTCAAGTGACTGGGGAGTGCTGTGATACTAAGTTCAAGTGACTGAGGAGTGCTGTGATACTAGTTTCAAGTTACTGGGTAGTGCTGTGGTACTAGTTTCAAGTGACTGGGGAGTGGAGTGATACTAATTTCAAGTGACTAAGGAGTGCTATGGTACTAGTTTCAAGTGACTGAGGAGTGCTGTGGTACTAATTTCAAGTGACTGGGGAGTGCTGTGATACTAAGTTCAAGTGACTGAGGAGTGCTGTGATACTAGTTTCAAGTGACTGGGTAGTGCTGTGGTACTAGTTTCAAGTGACTTGGGAGTGGAGTGATACTAATTTCAAGTGACTAAGGAGTGCTATGGTACTAGTTTCAAGTGACTGGGGAGTGCAGTGATAATAATTTCAAGTGACTAAGGAGTGCTGTGGTACTAGTTTCAAGTGACTGTGGAGTACTGTGGTACTAGTTTCAAGTGACTGGGGAGTGCAGTGATGCTAATTTCAAGTGACTAAGGAGTGCTGTGGTACTAGTTTCAAGTGACTGGGGAGTGCTGTGATACTAAGTTCAAGTGACTGAGGAGTGCTGTGATACTAGTTTCAAGTGACTGGGTAGTGCTGTGGTACTAGTTTCAAGTGACTTGGGAGTGGAGTGATACTAATTTCAAGTGACTAAGGAGTGCTATGGTACTAGTTTCAAGTGACTGGGGAGTGCAATGATACTAAGTTCAAGTGACTAAGGAGTGCGATGGTACTAGTTTCAAGTGACTGGGGAGTGCAGTGATAATAATTTCAAGTGACTAAGGAGTGCTGTGGTACTAGTTTCAAGTGACTGTGGAGTGCTGTGGTACTAGTTTCAAGTGACTGGGGAGTGCTGTGATGCTAATTTCAAGTGACTAAGGAGTGCCGTGGTACTAGTTTCAAGTGACTGGGGAGTGCTGTGGTACTAGTTTCAAGTGACTGGGGTGTACAGTGGTGCTAATTTCAAGTGACTATGGAGTCCTATGGTACTAGTTTCAAGTAACTGGGGAGTGCTGTTATACTAGTTTCAATTGACTGAGGAGTACTGTGGTACTAGTTTCAAGTGCCTGGGAAGTGCTGTGATACTAGTTTCAAGTGACTGAGGAGTGCTGTGGTACTAATTTCAAGTGACTAAGGAGTGCTGTGGTACTAGTTTCATGTGCCTGGGAAGTGCTGTGATACTAGTTTCAAGTGACTGAGGAGTGCTGTGGTACTAGTTTCAAGTTCCTGGGAAGTGCTGTGATACTAGTTTCAAGTGACTGAGGAGTGCTGTGGTACTAGTTTCAAGTGCCTGGGAAGTGGTGTGATACTAGTTTCAAGTGACTGGGGAGTGCTGTGGTACTAATTTCAAGTGACTAAGGAGTGCTGTGGTACTAGTTTCAAGTGACTGGGGAGTGCAGTGATACTAATTTCAAGTAACTAAGGAGTGCTGTGGTACTAGTTTCAAGTGACTGGGATGTGCTGTTTTACTAGTTTCAAGTGACTGAGGAGTGCTGTGGTACTAGCTTCAAGTGCCTGGGAAGTGCTGTGATACTAGTTTCAAGTGACTGAGGAGTGCTGTGGTACTAATTTCAAGTGACTGGGGAGTGCTGTGATACTAAGTTCAAGTGACTGAGGAGTGCTGTGATACTAGTTTCAAGTGACCGAGGAGTGCTGTGATACTAGTTTCAAGTGACTGGGGAGTGCAGTGATACTAATCTCAAGTGACTAAGGAGTGCTGTGGTACTAGTTTCAAGTGACTGGGGAGTGCTGTTATACAAGTTTCAAGTGACTGAGGAGTGCAGTGATACTAGTTTCAAGTGACTGGGGAGTGCAGTGATAATAATTTCAAGTGACTAAGGAGTGCTGTGGTACTAGTTTCAAGTGCCTGGGAAGTGCTGTGGTACTAGTTTCAAGTGACTGGGGAGTGCAGTGATACTAATTTCAAGTGACTAAGGAGTGCTGTGGTACTAGTTTCAAGTGTCTGGGGAGTGCTGTTATACTAGTTTCAAGTGACTGAGGAGTGCTGTGGTACTAGTTTCAAGTGCCTGGGAAGTGCTGTGATACTAGTTTCAAGTGACTGAGGAGTGCTGTGGTACTAATTTCAAGTGAATGGGGAGTGCTGTGATACTAACTTCATGTGACTGAGGAGTGCTGTGATACTAGTTTCAAGTGACTGGGGAGTGCTCTGATACTAATTTCAAGTGACTGGGGAGTGCTGTGGTACTAGTTTCAAGTAAATGGGGCGTGCAGTGATATTAATTTCAAGTGACTAAGGAGTGCTGTGGTAATAGTTTCAAGTGACTGAGGAGTGCTGTTATACTAGTTTCAAGTGACTGAGGAGTGCTGTGATACTAGTTTCAAGTGACTGGTGAGTGCAGTGATACTAATTTCAAGTGACTAAGTAGTGCTGTGGTACTAGTTTCAAGTGACTGGGGAGTGCTGTTATACTAGTTTCAAGTGACTGAGGAGTGCTGTGGTACTAGTTTCAAGTGCCTGGGAAGTGCTGTGATACTAGTTTCAAGTGACTGAGGAGTGCTGTGGTACTAATTTCAAGTGACTGGGGAGTGCTGTGATACTAAGTTCAAGTGACTGAGGAGTGCTGTGGTACTAGTTTCAAGTGACTGGGGAGTGCAGTGATACTAATTTCAAGTGACTTAGCAGTGCTGTGGTACTAGTTTCAAGTGACTGGGGAGTGCAGTGATACTAATTTCAAGTGACTAAGGAGTGCTGTGGTACTAGTTTCAAGTGACTGGGGAGGGCTCTTATACTAGTTTCAAGTGACTAAGGAGTGCTGTGGTACTAGTTTCAAGTGCCTTGGAAGTGCTGTGATACTAGTTTCAAGTGACTGAGGAGTGCTGTGGTACTAATTTCAAGTGACTGGGGAGTGCTGTGATACTAAGTTCAAGTGACTGGGGAGTGCTGTGATACTAGTTTCAAGTGACTGGGGAGTGCAGTGATACTAATTTCAAGTGAATAAGGAGTGCTGTGGTACTAGTTTCAAGTGACTGGGGAGTGCTGTTATACTAATTTCAAGTGACTAAGGAGTGCTTTGGTACTAGTTTCAAGTGACTGGGAAGTGCTGTGATACTAGTTTCGAGTGACTGAGGAGTGCTGTGGTACTATTTTCAAGTGACTGGGGAGTGCTGTGATACTAAGTTCAAGTGACTGAGGAGTGCTGTGATACTAGTTTCAAGTGACTGGGGAGGGCTGTGATACTAATTTCAAGTGACTGGGGAGTGCTGTGGTACTAGTTTCAAGTGACTGGGGAGTGGAGTGATACTAATTTCAAGTGACTAATGAGTGCTGTGGTACTAGTTTCAAGTAACTGGGGTGTGCTGTTATACTAGTTTCAAGTGACTGAGGAGTGCTGTGGTACTAGTTTCAAGTGCTTAGAATGTGCTGTGATACTAGTTTCAAGTTACTGAGGAGTGCTGTGGTACTAATTTCAAGTGACTGGGGAGTGCTGTGATACTAAGTTCAAGTGACTGAGGAGTGCTGTGATACTAGTTTCAAGTGACTGGGTAGTGCTGTGGTACTAGTTTCAAGTGACTGGGGAGTGGAGTGATATTATTTTCAAGTGACTAAGGAGTGCTATGGTACTAGTTTCAAGTGACTGGGGAGTGCAGTGATACTAATTTCAAGTGACTAAGGAGTGCTGTGGTACTAGTTTCAAGTGATTGGGGAGTGCAGTGGTACTAGTTTCAAGTGACTGGGGAGTGCAGTGATACTAATTTCAAGTGACTAAGGAGTGATGTGGTACTAGTTTCAAGTGACTGGGGAGTGCTGTTATACTAGTTTCAAGTGACTGGGGAGTGCAGTGATACTAAGTTCAAGTGACTAAGGAGTGCGGTGGTACTAGTTTCAAGTGACTGGGGAGTGCAGTGATAATAATTTCAAGTGACTAAGGAGTGCTCTGGTACTAGTTTCAAGTGACTGGGGAGTGCTGTGGTACTAGTTTCAAGTGACTGGGGAGTGCAGTGATGCTAATTTCAAGTGACTAAGGAGTGCTGTGGTACTAGTTTCAAGTGACTGAGGAGTGCTGTGATACTAGTTTCAAGTGACTGGGGAGTGCAGTTATGCTAATTTCAAGTGACTAAGGAGTGCTGTGGTACTAGTTTCAAGTGACTGGGGAGTGCTGTGGTACTAGTTTCAAGTGACTGGTGAGTGCAGTGATGCTATTTTCAAGTGACTATGGAGTGCTATGGTACTAGTTTCAAGTAACTGGGGAGTGCTGTTATACTAGTTTCAAGTGACTGAGGAGTGCTGTGGTACTAGTTTCAAGTGCCTGGGAAGTGCTGTGATACTAGTTTCAAGTGACTGAGGAGTGCTGTGGTACTAATTTCAAGTGATTAAGGAGTGGTGTGGTACTAGTTTCATGTGCCTGGGAAGTGCTGTGATACTAGTTTCAAGTGACTGAGGAGTGCTGTGGTACTAGTTTCAAGTGCCTGGGAAATGCTGTGATACTAGTTTCAAGTGACTGGGGAGTGCTGTGGTACTAATTTCAAGTGACTAAGGAGTGCTGTGGTACTAGTTTCAAGTAACTGGGGAGTGCAGTGATACTAATTTCAAGTAACTAAGGAGTGCTCTGGTACTAGTTTCAAGTGACTGGGATGTGCTGTTATACTAGTTTCAAATGACTAAGGAGTGCTGTGGTACTAGTTTCAAGTGCCTGGGAAGTGCTGTAATACTAGTTTCAAGTGACTGAGGAGTGCTGTGGTACTAATTTCAAGTGACTGGGGAGTGCTGTGATACTAGTTTTAAGTGACTGAGGAGTGCTGTGATACTAGTTTCAAGTGACCGAGGAGTTCAATGATACTAATCTCAAGTGACTAAGGAGTGCTGTGGTACTAGTTTCAAGTGACTGGGGAGTGCTGTTATACTAGTTTCAAGTGACTGAGGAGTGCTGTGATACTAGTTTCAAGTGACTGGGGAGTGCAGTGATAATAATTTCAAGTGACTAAGGAGTGCTGTGGTACTAGTTTCAAGTGACTGGGGAGTGCTGTGGTACTAGTTTCAAGTGACTGGGGAGTGCTGTGATACTAATTTCAAGTGACTAAGGAGTGCTGTGGTACTAGTTTCAAGTGACTGGGGAGTGCTGTGGTACTAGTTTCAAGTGAATGAGGAGTGCTGTGGTACTAGTTTCAAGTGACTGAGGAGTGCTGTGGTACTAATTTCAAGTGAATGGGGAGTGCTGTGATACTAAGTTCAAGTGACTGAGGAGTGCTGTGATACTAGTTTCAAGTGACTGGGGAGTGCTGTGATACTAATTTCAAGTGACTGGGGAGTGTTGTGGTACTAGTTTCAAGTGAATTTGGCGTGCAGTGATATTAATTTCAAGTGACTAAGGAGTGCTGTGGTACTAGTTTCAAGTGACTGGGGAGTGCTGTTATACTAGTTTCAAGTGACTGAGGAGTGCTGTGATACTAGTTTCAAGTGACTGGGCAGTGCAGTGATACTAATTTCAAGTGACTAAGGAGTGCTGTGGTACTAGTTTCAAGTGACTGGGGAGTGCTGTTATACTAGTTTCAAGTGACTGAGGAGTGCTGTGGTACTAGTTTCAAGTGACTGGGGAGTGCAGTGATACTAATTTCAAGTGACTAAGGAGTGCTGTGGTACTAGTTTCAAGTGACTGGGGAGTGCTGTTATACTAGTTTCAAGTGACTGAGGAGTGCTGTGGTACTAGTTTCAAGTGACTGGGGAGTGCTGTTATACTAGTTTCAAGTGACTGAGGAGTGCTGTGGTACTAGTTTCAAGTGACTGGGGAGTGCAGTGATACTAATTTCAAGTGACAAAGGAGTGCTGTGGTACTAGTTTCAAGTGACTGGGGAGTGCAGTGATACTAATTTCAAGTGACTAATGAGTGCTGTGGTACTAGTTTCAAGTGACTGGGGAGTGCTGTTATACTAGTTTCAAGTGACTGAGGAGTGCTGTGGTACTAGTTTCAAGTGACTGAGGAGTGCTGTGGTACTAGTTTCAAGTGACTGCGGAGTGCAGTGATACTAATTTCAAGTGACTAATGAGTGCTGTGGTACTAGTTTCAAGTGACTGGGGAGTGCTGTTATACTAGTTTCAAGTGACCGAGGAGTGCTGTGGTACTAGTTTCAAGTGACTGAGGAGTGCTGTGGTACTAGTTTCAAGTGCCTGGGAAGTGCTGTGAAACGAGTTTTAAGTCAGTGGGAGTTCTGTAGTACTAGTTCCCAGTGAGGGGGGAGTGTGCTCAAGCTAGTTTCAAGCGACTCCGGGTGTCACATTTAGGGAGAGTCATCTCAACATCTACACCGGAGATCAAGAAATATTACTACAAAACAGATTTTCGAAATACAACTCGTTCTCTCCGTTTGGGAGGGCGTGTTTACATCATGGCGCGATCCATCAACTTTCCACACAACACTCATGAATTTCTAAAACTCTTGTTATATGATGGCTGATTCTGAGACTTTGGTTGGAATGGGAACATCTGTTTCCAGAAGGATTCTCTATTGTTTTTATTTTCTTTGTGAATAGGTAATTAATGATATCTGTCTTTTCTCTTTGTAAGCTGAATTGAAAGAATAGGCCTATATGAATCAGCATAGGCTATGAATTTTGAATTATGAATTTCTATACAATTTCAATATCAATACTTTTTTCTATATTGAAAGGCATTTCGGTTTTTGTGAACTCTTTCCAGTAGTCGTTATTATTATTATTATTATTATTATTATTATTATTGCTATTTTTATTATTATTATTATTATTAGTATTATAAAACTAATTTTTCCGACCCAGTTATAAGTCAAGGAATTATCTTGACTTCATAAATCACAGAAAATGCGTAGTTAGTTAGCATTATTAAATCCCGGAGACCTCTCTCCACCTTCATCTGATCTGAGGTGCCTCCACCGATGCAAAAGCTTTGAAAATGGCGAAGGGAATCTGAATGTTGTCCTTTGACAGCGGAACAGTAAAAGGGTTCCTTTGTGCCCTTTTTAAGTAGTCGAAGCTGAGGAATAATTTCAGAATATTCCATTTGATGGAAATTCTTAATAGTCGTCCACCTGCATGTGCAATACTTGCTTTTTTAGTACGATGCATTGCCGTGTTGGGAATGGATAATTTCAATCTCTTTTAAGGTTCGTTACTGCAGAGTGAGACTTTGCTGTGTCGATGTTTATTTTTGTTTATCGATGTGCTGATGGAGATACATGTATATATGCATATATATGTGTACATTATATATATATATATATATATATATATATATATATATATATATATATATATATATATATATATATGTGTGTGTGTGTGTGTGTGTATGTATATATATAAGTATATATTTATTTATATATGTATGTGCATATGTATGTTCATGTTTATATATATATATATATATATATATATATATATATATATATATATATATATATATATATATATGTATATATATATATATATATATATATATATATATATATATATATATATATAAATATAAGTGTATGGGGCGTATATTTGCGCATTTGTATACATACGTACACATGTATTTATATTATATTATGTATGTGTGTGTGCGTGTCTGTGTACATATATGCATATCATAAATATTGACATACGTAGAGAGAAAAAAAATTATGTAGGAATGGATAGCCCATAACAAACTGTAAATACGGGGTTATTCCATAAGAAAGAGGTGCAAAGATTCCCCATTTTCCATTTTCTTCCGTTGCTGTCTCTTTTCTTTCACCCTGAGGTATATATATTTGCTATTTGTTTTGTGGAATTCCTTAAGACATCTGAAAAACATTGGCCACGAAGCGATTTCTACTTTTGTCATCCGAGTTTAAGGGTGTAAGGTCTCTCTCTCTCTCTCTCTCTCTCTCTCTCTCTCTCTCTCTCTCTCTCTCTCTCTCTCTCTCTCTCTCTCTGGTGAGAACGGAAAAGATAGATGAATAGACAGATAGAAAAGATAGGTAAATAGGCTATGCATCTGTGTATGAATGTGAATTATCAAGTGATTTTAAATCCAAATTTATATATTGGCCTATTTGGTATATAAAAGAATAAATTTATTCCCTATACAAATGCAAATCTAGATATTGAAATAATCTCCATATTTAGAGAGGACATTAATGAATGATCAGGCCCATTAAACTTTGAAAAAAAAAATTTTATAAAAAATTTTTTTTCTTTAATTTTCTGCGACCTAACTTATCTTGAAAATTTTTAAAGTTTTTGTAACATATTAATAAGAACCTCTTGAAGTTAAGGAAAATATTCTCCCTAAAATATAGAATGAAAAATAATCAATACTTGTCTTTAAAACAGTCTTCAATAAGTCGTCTGGATGAAGTTTTGATATCAACATTTCTTAAAAGAATATTGTTTCTCTAAACTTTATAACAATTGCAATAATTAAAGTCCTAGGTTCTATTGAAATCCTACGATTTTTTTTTCCAAATCCAGAGAGAGAGAGAGAGAGAGAGAGAGAGAGAGAGAGAGAGAGAGAGAGAGAGAGGATTTTTCTTATTTCCTAAGTGAATATGTAATTTGAGGTTCTCGTGTGGTATCAATCAAGGTTTTTCATATATTCACTGGGTTTTGACTACTTCCAATAACTAAATGAAATGCGGGAAATGTGAAGAAAAAGTAATATCATTTAACACGCGAAAATTAATAATAAATGAATAGAATAGTTTTTACAATTTCCCGCGAAAAAAAAAACCGTTTCACTACAAAGGTACATAATAACTCATCCGTATTTTGTTATACATATATATATATATATATATATATATATATATATATATATATATATATATATATATATATATATATATATATATATACATTTTATATATATACACATATACATATATATATATATATATATATATATATATATATATATATATATATATATATATATATATATACACACACACACACAATAACAACAAATACAACCAATACAACCATTCCTAGCCACTGTAATACAGAGGCCCCATGTCTGAGGTTTCTCACTTTCATCACTGAGAATTTGTGATGACGGGAAATTTTGATCTAATTGCGCACAACAAAGCAACTGAGTATAGATGGACCTGACTTGTATAGCTTTGCCGATCATGGCATACATAAACCCTATCACACTCGGAAAGGGTTTATATATATATATACATATTTATATACATACATATATTATTATTATTATTATTATTATTATTACCATCCAAGCTACAACCCTAGTTGGAAGAGCAAGATGCTATAAGCCCAGGGGCTCCAATAGGGAAAAATAGCTCAGTGAGGAAAGGAAATAAGGAAATAAATAAATGAAGTGAATAAATTAAGAATAAATCATTCTAAAAAGTAACAACGTCAAAACAGACATGTCATATATAAACTATTAACGTCAAAAACAGATATGTTATATATAAACTATAAAAAGACTCATGTCCGCCTGGTCAACAAAAAAGCATTTGCTCCAACTTTGAACTATTGAAGTTCTACTGATTCAACTACCCGATTAGGAAGATCATTCTACAACTTGGTAACAGCTGGAATTAAGCTTCTAGAGTACTGCGTAGTATTGAGCCTCATGATGGAGAAGGCCTGGCTATTAGAATTAACTGCCTGCCTAGTATTATGAACAGGATGGAATATATATATATATATATATATATATATATATATATATATATATATATATATATATATATATATATATATATATATATATATATATATCTATTACTGTGTATTTGTTTGAAGTTCTATGCGTATATATATATATATATATATATATATATATATATATATATATATATATATATATTTATTTATATATATACATATATATACATATTTATACATATACTTATATATATATATATATATATATATATATATATATATATATATATATTACTCTGTACTTGTTTGAAGTTTTATTTGGCGTATATACATACATATATATACATATATATACTGTATATATATATATATATATATATATATATATATATATATATATATATATATATATATACATATATATAGATCTATATATATGTATATATATAAATAAATCTATATATATACAGTATATATATATGTGTATATATATATATATATATATATATATATATATTATATATATATATATATATATATATATATATATATATATATATATATATATATATATATATATTATTTATATATATATGTGTGTGTGCATTTATGATTTTTGTTTGTGAAAATTTTCAGATTTTTTTTTATTCCTAATGAAGGGGGTAGTAGTAATAATAAGGATTGAAACACCTATATTATTAATCCAAAACTTTCATAGTCAATGTAATGCAAAAGTAAAAGAAAGTAATTAAAAATATAAGGATTTTTGTAGCTTGTAAGGGTCTTGTAACTCCCCTTACCCTTAGCAAAAGAAAAATTATATAGATTTTGAAAACCATTAGCCAATTTAGTTACCGTTTCATTCAGCTATAGGCATACATCTAGCGTCATGAAATGTTGTGGGATTTTTAAACATATTACATAAGCAATATAATAATAATATACTTACACGGACATCAAGAAAAGAATCCTAAATGACTAATCACATTCAGAAATGAAAATTCTCCATTTCAGCGTTCTATTTTGTTATTAAAAGATAAGTAAAATGACTGGAATACTTTTTTTTCGAGAAGAAAGATAATGCATCACAATCACTTGGCAATATGTACACCCTCTCTCTCTCTCTCTCTCTCTCTCTCTCTCTCTCTCTCTCTCTCTCTCTCTCTCTCTACGAGTTTCGACACATCCTTTAGTAACTTGATGTGCCCTTAATCCTGTTTACTTTTCTAACTTTTCGTCGTTTGTGTGTTGTTCTCAGCTATGAAGAAGACAGGACCAGACTTAAGAGACCCGAAGTCATCTTACTTGCAAAGTTAGCCCAGCGAGGCTTTGCAGCTTCATATTACTTAATAAAGGAAAGTGCCATTGTATATATGGTGTTTTTCTTTCGCATTAAAGAGTTTGAATCAGTTAGAAAATGTGGTAATATTTCATTACCAAAATACTTAAACGAAAAGAGAAATTTGGAGAACTTACTTGTTACCAGAATTTGTAGATATCTTAGGATAAGAATTTTTTGTTCAAAGATCTTTTTTTTCTACAATGTCTTATATATTAGATAAAAAGTTGTCAGCAAATAGAGTAATTACTTGGAACTTTTGCCAAACACTTACACACACTTGTGTATCTGTTTGGATATGTTGTGTGTGTGCCAGCGCATGTCCTATTTCTATTAGTCAAGAATATAAAAATATTTTATATCAATTCAAAATCAGTTCAGTATCATACATCAATTTGGGTAGATTTTTGGAAAATAGTTTTTCCAAGTATTCTAAATTTGTAAAGTTAAATATGAGATTATATTAAGATCTAGAACGTCAATTACCTGTCTTAGATCATCTTTTATTTTTTCATGTATCAAATGGAAAAAATACAATGAGAATTACTTAAGACAAAACTATTTGGCTAAATACTTGACCCCCCCCCCCCCCCCCGATGTAATAGGAATTGCAATAATAATAATAATAAGAATTACCATTAGATAGAAAACTTTCGGATATTAATAAACTCAAATATTGACTACTCTATATAAAAACAGTGAAGATTATTTTTTCCAAGAAGGAATTAACTATGTTCTATGAATATCTAGTCGAGTCTGCAGTCAACTGTACCAGTGGTGGAATTTAGGCATCCGCTGTCTACTTAGTGAAACTTAATGCATCACTTTACTTTTGTGAGGGAAAAGTTGCAGGTTTATTGTCTATAGGAGACGAGTCATGCAAGTGGAGCATTAGTTCTCTCTCTCTCTCTCTCTCTCTCTCTCTCTCTCTCTCTCTCTCTCTCTCTCTCTCTCTCTCTCTCAGAGATACATATTAATTATGAGCAACATTCCTGTTGAAATATTATTTCATAAATGGTCATGAAAAATATATACCATAAAATTCACTATTGGCTCATTAATAAAAGAAGTAAATAAAGTACTTTACTTTTCTCAAAATTTAGAATATTCAAAAGACAGATAAAGGAAAAATGCTATCAAGTTCATAATAGCAAGAGCTTTTTATTTTCCAATTATAAGAATATGAGCTTTAAACCAGTCTTTCATTAAATACATCTTCACCTATTTAAGAATTCCTGATTTTTGGCACATCAGAGACTTGAAAATTTTCGGGAAAAAAAATATAAATAGATAAAAATCAAATCTATTACTGAAATCTCTCTCTCTCTCTCTCTCTCTCTCTCTCTCTCTCTCTCTCTCTCTCTCTCATTAAAATGCATTTATCCGCACAAGCACAAACAATGCTTAAACAATAAATAATCAAGGGCTTGACATACTTGTGCTTGCATTGTATCTAATTACGATTTTCTGACGTATTGTCAATAGTTATGAGTAAGTTAACGCGCGGTAGATAATATTTTTCCCATTGTTTATTCGATTCAATTCCAAGAGGATATTATACATTGATCTCATCAACATATGGCACTCGAGTAATCTCTCTTATAGTTTTATTTCTAATCTTGTCTTGCCATTTAACTCCCAATATTCTTTCGAGTGCTTTGATCTCAATTCTACAAAATCTGTTGGATATTGTTTCATTGTCATACCAAGACTCATGTCCATACAGTAGCACCCACCTCACTAAACTGATATAGCATATAGTCTGGTTTTTATATGTAATTTCAGGTGATTTGATTACTCGAGTTTTATATGAAAATGAAATCATGGTGAGGGGTAGATGGAGAGAGAGATTAGTTCACCAAACGTTGAACTGGGCTCTACAAGGCAATAGAAGAGTTGGAAGACCCAGGCCTACATGGCTGAGGACTATTAAGCATGAAACAGGTGATGGTGAAAGGATTGAATTAAAAGCTCAAGATAGAGACGACTGGCGAAATATTACCGAGGAGATGACGATTATTCATTAGTTCGAATTTCCTAACATTAAAAGAGAGCGGAATGTATTCCCTTCATACAATATCATGTAAAACTAGAAAAAGTATAATATAAAGGCACATCATTGTATACTTACATTTAATACTAGTATTTTTTCATAGCTCTTATTTAGGAGATTCAATCGGCTTGAACTGCTATGTGTTTAATGGTTGATATATTGTAATCAAAAGTACATATTCCTAAATACAAAAGGGACTCTTCATCTGAAAATACAATCGTAATTGTATTTGTTTACAAGTCGCATTGAGGGAACAACAATTGAACATATATCATGGAATTTCAAAGGTTACTGCCTTACCCAAAAGATCATAAGAATAAAGTAGTAGAATGAACTCCACGTGCCTCGGAATTTTGGAGTTTTGAGTAGATATTGAATGTTGGAGTTTTGAGTAGATATTGAATGTTGGAGTTTTGAATAGATATTGAATGTTGGAGTTTTGTGTAGATATTTCATGAAAAACAATAAATCTCAATGAATGAATGAGATATATATCACAAAAGGGAAAAGGTTACATTCTCTCTCTCTCTCTCTCTCTCTCTCTCTCTCTCTCTCTCTCTCTCTCTCTCTCTCTCTCTCTCTATTAAAGTGAAAACATAATTAATTAATAATTGACAGGACCAGAAATCTGAGAAAATGTATTATTCTTAGATATTTTCACTTTAACTACATTTATACATTGTTTTGCATAAATTATTTTTATTTGGAAATCCCTTGGGCATCTTATAAATTTCTTCTGGCTAGCATAGTTTCTCTTGACCTACTGTTATGATTATTAGTCATTTTTACTGTCTTCTTATTTTTTAAATATGAGCATTAACGGTACAATTACGCATCCTCTTTGATATAGACTTGGGATTAACATGGGCATCCTAGAGGGGCACTCATATGAGAGCATGCCTTCACCAAGCCAGGCAGTCTTTATTTGCTCTTAACTCCACTGCGTAGTTGTTCTTTGGCGTATGTTCTGCAAAGTTTAATGGATTTGTTCTTCAGTCATACCGCAACTTTTCACAAGTTTCGTTGAAATTGGTTCAGGGGTTTTTTTGCGTAGTGTTGCTCACAAACAAAGATTAAATTAATAACATATTTGCCATATACTTAACATTGCTAATATTTCTAAAGCATTTCTGCATACTTTTCTTTGAAGTACTTTATGAAAAGTTTTATTTTTATCCTTGGGTCATAAACAAAGTTCTTTGTCTGCATCTTTTCCCACTTTTATGTGGGGTCGATGTTGACAAAGAAGTTTTTTTGTGAGGAAAAGTTGCTCATAAACAAACTAAGAAATAGACATCAGGTGAATACATACATTTCGCAAAATCTGATTTTGGCAAAGGCAATAATTCTCCTGCCTATGTTAACCTTTGACAATAAGACACGACTCAACGAAATAACATTTAAACTGCTTCTTGATCATGACGTAATAATCGTTCAATTAGATAATAAGAGGATAACGTGTTAAGTCTGGTAATATTAGAATCCATTTAGTGGACCAAAAGGTATTTGTTAACGTTGAAGTAGACTCGGGGGAAGAATTGGACCTCGTAAGGAATGGACACAATTATTAATGACCGAGTCCTTCATCATTTTAGAGATATTTGGGGGTGTTAAACGGAGAACGGGGGAAAGGGGCTAGTATATATATATATATATATATATATATATATATATATATATATATATATATATATATATATATATATATATATATATATATATACATATATATATATATATATATATATATATATATATATATATATATATATATATATGTGTGTGTGTGTGTGTGTGTGTGCGTGTGTGTGTGTGTATATATATATATATATATATATATATATATATATATATATATATATATATATATATATATATATATATATATATATATATATATATATATAAGTCCTTTGCCTGGAATTCGTGAAATGCGTGGTTAGTTTCTCGTTTTATAAGAAACTAATATTTAACAAGCAGTTATCTTAAGGGAAACATGTCGGGAAAAAAAATATTTCTTGATTTAAATTAGATTTAAATTTATTTGGCGATTTAATGAAATATTTTTAGGATATCAGTTCTCATCTCTTTTGTGTTTTATTATTGTGATCTTTGTGAAAACATCGTTGATACAGATTTGACTTTATTTTAGATATATCAATCAGTCTTAGAGAGTTTCACATAAAGAATTCATACTCTAAGGTATGTTCTTAGAAGGTATATTTATAAGATATTAATTTTCATCTTTTTATTAATGTTCTATTACTGTAATCTTTGAGAAAGCATCATCGATTTACTTTGAATATATCAGGCAATCTTAGTGAGTTCCACTTTAAGATTTCATATCATAAGCTCACTTCTCAGAAGGTATAGCTTTTGCGGTTCTGAGTGACCCATTTAACCCAAACGTCGGTCTTATGCACAAATTTATTTATCCAGTTCAATCGACTTTCCTTTTTTTTTTTCAATTTGAAAGTGCCGTTGTAATAAAACAAGAATTTTGTTTATCAGGTGAAATAGTGACTGGGAAAGTAGGTAGTATATATATATATATATATATATATATATATATATATATATATATATATATATATATATATATATATATATATATATATATATTCAAATTTTTTATATCAATACATGGCGTATTGAATGATTGGAAATTTCGAAATAATGTTTTTTTTTTTTTTTTTTTTTTTTTTTTTTTTTTTTTTTTTTTTTTTTAAATATATGGGGTCTTCAATGATACCATTCTTTTTTTGCAAACTTAGTATTAAAAAAATCGCATAGCTTTTCACAAATGTACAGTATATGATAAAGAATAAGACGTAAATGAATGACAGGCTCTGATTCCATAGACATTTCTCAGAGACACGTAATGCTTATCTTTTGCTGATAGATTTCTTATATGAGGTTTCTGAAAAATTGCAGTAATATTAGAGCTGCTCAAAATGTATGATCTATCAGATTTCTTTTGGTTTCGCCGCAAAGAAGTTTTTCTCTTTTGATGCTGGTCCAATATCGTTATTTCATGAGTGGAAATGTTTAGAATATTTAGGGATTTCGAGAAATAAAAGATTAGATTAGCATCGCCAAATTGAAAAGAAATGGCCGATTAAAACTTTACTTTGATATGAATGAATGACGACTTAGAGAGAGAGAGAGAGAGAGAGAGAGAGAGAGAGAGAGAGAGAGAGAGAGAGAGAGAGAGAGAGAGAGAGTATTTCTTGAGAAGGCCATGGATCAATATCATTATCTATATGATCTTCTTTCCCACCGTTATCCCTACATTATTGGGTCATTGCATCAGACATTGTATATATTATACAATTTGGCGGAAGGTTTTACGATAGCATACATAACAGACAGTAACCACAGTTAATGGCGGTGGGCTTATAGCCTTGACTTAATAGTTCAACTGCGAGGCAACAGTTTCTACAGCTATTGGGAGTGAGCCCAACTCCTTTTATTTGCCTTCTACGACACACAGGACTTACGGTGGTAGTATCCTTACACCCGTACTATAGGGCAATGTCTATATGCTCTTCTAATTAAATATCAATTATTAGATTGGTTGAGAAATAATGTTATTGCGCTAATAATAATATCTGTGTTAGTTATTGTCAATGTTTTAAAATTAATCTCATTGTACCATTTTCAGTAGCAAATCAGGAAATTGATATATTAATTTCACGGTTTCACGTGTTATCTCTCAGTGTATCACACGAAAAGTATATCAAATAATCATTATAAATTCCAGATTAACTCAATATACAGAGAGAAGTATTGCAAATTACACTAATTAGACAACTTAATGACGCTATTTCTAATCCTCAGATTTTATATTGTTTCTCGATATTTCAAAATATAGCAAAGTATTCGTAGTTACTTTCCTAACAACTTTCATTCCACAAGAATCTCAAAAGAATTCCATCGCTATCAAAGTCCGTGGTAATAGGCTTGTCGAGTAGTTCATTTATAATGTATGATTCATTACTTTATAGGTTATACCCTTCAGCAAAGACGAAATTGCCTGCTTTTGATCTCTGTTCAATTCGCAATATTTTCAAGTCAAAATATCTGCAACGTATCGAAATTCAGCCGAGGTGAAATAAAGAAGTAACTTGAAACCAGAGTGGAAATAGAATTTTGATTCCTGATTCCCTTTGAAGATGATA
>NC_090739.1:112800961-112813461 GCF_036898095.1 Palaemon carinicauda | reverse complement strand
GGGTGGTGCGTCGGATGGAGGAACATGGAGCAACTGTTCTCTGCATGATGCTGTAGAAGACAACAGAGATGGAGTGCCTCAACCAGAACCAATCCCTAATGATGACCACCCAGTGCCCTATCACTTCGTTGGGGATGACGCCTTTGCTCTCCGAACCTGGATGATGAAACCATTCTCCCATCTTATTTTAACATTAAATACAGCAAACATGAAAAGTTTTTAGGCTGTTGATTTTAAGGTAATAGAGAAAAAAGTGTGTTGAAATAAGAAATAATTTTATTTTTACATTAAAACAGCAAACAGAAAAAATGTTTTGCTCTTCATTTTAATGTAATAAAGAAGAATAAGTATGTTGATGAAATAAAACATCATTTTATTTTTACATTCAAACAGCAAACTTAAAAATATTTGCCTATAGCTTCAATAATATAACATTTGGAAAAACTTATATCATGCATGAAAGTACTAGTGCCAGACGTCTAGGCTACGAAGCCTCACGAAGGGCAAGTTCGGTACCTCGACCCGTGTCGAAATCACCGAGCTAAAAACTGACGGTATAATATAAGCATTCCTAGCGGAGCTAAATGGCTAAACTATTAAAGCAAAACAAACCGGGAACGCCGCTCTAGCAAACTAAATGACCCATAAGAGCGAGCGATAGCATCCAGGATGCCTCCGGTAGGCAACAGCTCTTGTTTACGTTAATATCACTTTTGATTTAATTCAAAACGACAAGAGCTTACATTTATACATAGTAAAGATAATACTCAACTTTCCAGGGGCAGAAGAGGCCGGAGAAGTCATCAAAATGTTGAATTAAATGCAAAATAACGAGAGAACATTTGTGTTTCTCTTCATTATAAAGTTATAGAAATAGTTTGAAATAAGATATCATTTTTTTTAAATTAAAACAGCAAATATAAAAATTTATTAGGTTTATTTTTCTTTCCTTTTCATTAATTTTTTCGTTTCCTTTTTGTTTCTCTTCATTATAAAGTTATAGAAATAGTTTGAAATAAGATATCATTTTTTTTTCACATTAAGACAGCAAATATAAAAATATATTAGGTTTATTTTTCTTTCCTTTTCATTAATTTTTTCGTTTCCTTTTTGTTTCTCTTCATTATAAAGGTATAGAAATAGTTTGAAATAAGATATCTATTTTTATTCACATTAAAACAGCAAATATAAAAATATATTAGGTTTATTTTTCTTTCCTTTTCATTAATTTTTTCGTTTCCTTTTTGTTTCTCTTCACTATAAAGTTATAGAAATAGTTTGAAATAAGATATCAATTTTTATTCACATTAAAACAGCAAATATAAAAATATATTAGGTTTATTTTTCTTTCCTTTTCATTAATTTTTTCGTTTCCTTTTGGTTTCTCTTCATTATAAAGTTATAGAAATAGTTTGAAATAAGATATCATTTTTTTTCACATTAAGACAACAAATATAAAATTTTTTGGGGTTTATTTTTCTTCCCTTTTATTATTTTTTACTTTACTGTTTCTTTCTTTGTATTTTAAGGTAATAGACAAAAAGTGTTTGGAAATATATAAATATTTTATTTACATTAAAACAACTTATATGTACAAGTATCACACTTCATTTATGTACAAATATTTATAAGTATTTAAATTTCCTTGTCCTTGACTAGTGGGGTGTCAAGTTCCTTGGACGATTAGAGGGGTTTGGGTGTCATGGCCTCATCTAGGTTGCTGTCGATGGTCCCCGGGGTCAGGACAGGGAAGGTTAATGGACTCTTGAATGACGACTGCGATGTTAATGAAGGTGCTGGTGAAGGAGCCTGGACAAGGGTGGGTGACGACACTAACGCTGATGGTGAAGTCACCTGGACAGGGGGGGATGACAGTGGAGTTGGCATCCCTGGGTGCCACTCCGTGGTACGGGGCAAGGAAGAAGGGCCTGAATGCGGCATCTAGTTATGACTGGCTGGACGATGCTGCTGCTGCTGCTCTGGCTGTGCCTGCGAGGGTCCTGGTTGAGGGGACTGCCAAGGTTGCTGCTGCTGAGGGGGCTGCTAAGGTTGCTGCTGCTGAGGGGGCTGCCAAGGTTGCTGCTGCTGAGGGGGCTGCCAAGGTTGCTGCTGCTGAGAGAGCTGCCAAGGTTGCTGCAGCTGAGGAGGCTGCCAAGTTTGCTGCTGCTGAGGGGGCTGCCAAGGTTGCTGCGGCTGTGGGCCTGCCCAGGTCACTGATGGTTGTTGCTGTGCCTGCTGGAAGACCTGACTCTCGTCCCTGTAGCGGTGTGCAAGATTGAGGCACTCTATCTGGAATTCATGCCATCGGTGTACTGGGATGGCACGCATGTAGCCTTCCAGCAGGCACGCAAAATCGTGCACAATCTTGTGCTGGCCCATGAACGTTGGGGCCGCCGATTCTGCTTTCGACATAAGCTGAAACATAAAAAATATTATAAAAATATATTTTATATATATATATATATATATATATATATATATATATATATATATATATATATATAACAAACATTGTAACAATTTAGTACAGCATTTTAATTCAACAGATTGCATATGTCAAAGACAATGAATACTCACATTCCTCAATATATTGCTGAAATCCTTCTCCGACACACAGGTGTCGCTGTGAGTGGTGTCAAGTGTTCGGCTGGACCCCTTCCCCTTCCCCTTGTCCTTCCTGGTGCTGGTAGATGCATGGCTGTGAGAACCTGTCGACCTCACATCATCATTGACATCGCTGACTGTCTCTGCACCTCCTTCGGAGCCACGAAACTGCTCACTGGAGACTGTCTCTCCCCGGACGATGTGCTGTATGAGGAACGACCAAGTGTCCATGAGGAAGTCATCACGGCCATTCCTTTGGGCCTGGCCAGCTCCACTCTTTTTCTCCTTTTTCTTAATCTTGCCAAACCTCGTCCTCAAGTTCTAGTATCGTTTTTTGCATTAGGCACCAGTGGCAGGAGGATCCAGCTGCCTTCCTATATCTTCCCACCTGCAGTTCTTCAAAACCTTGTTGAGCCACTCCTTATGTTTCTTGTCAAACAGCATGGAATTCTCCTTGACAAGGTCGGCCAATGTAGTCTCCCTCTCTTCTGTCCACTGGTAGTCAGGGATGTCCTTCTTAGACACCCGAACCCGCATCTTCTTTAGTTCTTCATCACGGGATACCTGGCTCTCGCTTGCATCCTGCTGTGTCTCCGGGATGACCAAATCGAAACTTGAAAATGATGAATGAGGAGAATCTCGATCTGCGGTCTCCTCTATCACGTCCATTTTCCTCCCCCTTCCCTTTGGCTGTCTACTTTTTCGCATATTGTCTCTTCGCTGGCGAGCTCTGGAATGGCTAGGAGTGTCCTCGGACCTCAATTTATATACCCCCTAATCCCCCTAATCTCACGAGAGCTCCACTGGCGGAGTAGGTGTGCACTAGTGTGAACCATGCGGGACCTCGCGTGAACCAGCGGGAACTGGCGGGAACTGGCGTGAACTGGAGTGAACGATGCGGGAACTGGCGTGAACTGGAGTGAACGATGCGCGAACTGGAGTGAACAGTGCGAGTCAATGTGGGAATACAATGCATGACAATGTCAGTGGGAAGGCTGCAATGCGCGAACATGTTGTGAACTGGCGTGAACGATGCGCGAACTGGCGTGCATGATGCGTGAACAGTGCATGGAATGCGAAGCATGGCACGCATTGGTACGCACTGGCACGCCAGTTCCCGCACTGTTCACTCCAGTTCACTCCAGTTCGCGCATCGTTCACGGCTATTTCACGACTATTTTTGGCGTGCCAATGCGTGCCACAAACTTTAAACATTTCAAAGTTCTGGGCACGCATGACACGCATCGTTCCCGCACTGTTCATGACATTTTCACGAATCGTTCACGCGAGTTCGCGCATCAATGCGTGCCAGTGCGTGCCTCGAATGCGTGCAAGTGTCAGGTACCCTTAACATAGCATTAGGCACTATGTCACGGTCATGCCAACTTCCCAGACAAGGGATCGATTCCCCATCCAGCTAGAAGCTATTGTCTTTAGGTGATTCCCCCTTGGGTGTCTGATCCCGAGGTATAAGATAGAATTTAAACATTAAGGTATTAAAATATATGGCTTATTTGAATATATATATATATATATAAATATATATATATATATATATATATATATATATATATATATATATATATATATATATATATATATATACAGTATAGATATACATATATATATATATATATATATATATATATATATATATATACATACATATATATATATATATATATATATATATATATATATATATATATATACAGTATATGCACATTGTATATATATATATATATATATATATATATATATATATATATATATATATATATATATATATATATATATATATATAGCCTATACGTAAACTATATTTTTTTCTCTCTCTAATCTACTGTTTACTAATAGTTTTGTGCATATGTATAGCGATGTTGTTAAGGTTAAATCCATTATATGTAACTTATATGGTAACACTTTGGTGAGAATATCCATTAAGTACTTTATTAACGAGTTAGGTGAATTTAGGTTAATTTCTAAAGTCAAAAACTCTATCATGTGAAGGTATTTTCCTCTTTCATCCGGAACCTAGGATGTTTGCCTTGGTAAAGAGGGACATTTATTAAAGCAATTTGTACTTCAAAAAGATAGATAATTTAGCATCATTTCAAGTTACGTTTCGGTTATTGCATGATTATGTCCCAATGAGTGCGATAAGTAGCATTTAATTACATTAAAAAAGCGAATTTTGCTATTTACTTTTGCAGAGGTTTAAAAAAGACAAAGAAGAGAGAGTAAAAGTCATTCAATTTACTACTACTACTACTACTACTACTACTACTACTACTGCTGTTGCTGCTGCTGCTACTGCTTCTACTGCTACTGCTACTGCTACTGCTACTATTACTACTACTACAAGTAATAATTTCTATCTATTCAAGTATGTCAAAGAAGACAGGCGCCTTTAGAGAAGTCTAGTTAAAAGGTGCAAGAAATCGCTAAGAAAAGTTAGTTGCTCTGCGTCTTTGTCAGAATAAGCAATGAGCTCTTTAACTTCTCTGCAGAAAAGTAAAATACATGAAAGTCACATTTTATGGCACATATTGAGAGAGAGAGAGAGAGAGAGAGAGAGAGAGAGAGAGAGAGAGAGAGAGAGAGAGAGAGAGAGAGAGAGAGAGAGATAATAATGTCCTTGACATTGATGATGTGCGTATTGGAACTTCAGATTCAGGCTCAAATAACTGATGAACTTTGATATAATCTAGTTTTTTTTTGTGACTGATTAATGTAGATAATGATATGTGTTAGATGTCATAATGTAGGTTTGATCATTATTTGTATAAGTAACATTTGAGATATTGAACAATGGTTGTTCTTCAAGGTCATTTTATACTTGATATCTATTTTATATATGAAAAGATTTCGAAAAATATACTTACCCATGCATGTTCATTCATCTATTCCTATCCAACTCCCCGGATATGCATGCAATGTTGACGTTCTTACTCTGTTTGAAATAAGTAGCATCAGCGTGAATTAATCTTTCATAGAACTCTAGTGACCATAAACTGGGCCTAAGACCAAACCGCGTAAAAATGTGGGTAAATAAGTAAACCGAACTCTCTCCAACTAGGCTTTCTGTGCTGGTCTTCATTTGCTAAGTTTGTCCTGCCATGTCCTTAGGTGGCATCTGACTCTAATACTCTAGCGGGAAGGTTCTGTTCAAGATTCCTTATGGTGGCGCAGTTTGAATGCGGAGATGTTAGTTTGCCTCGTTTCATGGTAGCTTCTATTATGTTGTCAAAGGAAATTTCAAGAAATCTAAGGTAACGTCGAATATAAAAGTTAAAGACTGTTTACAACACTAAATAAGTAGCTCTCCACTGATATCAACTTTCTTGGAGAAGGTATAATCACAGTAGGTTGGGGTCAGAACCTGGATGAAGAGCATCAATCAATACAGCCAGTGTTATTTAAAAGAAAATCACTTAGGGAGTTTGAATATTGAAAAAAATGCCCTTTTATTGGTTAGGTTGACTGATTGAATTTTAAAACTTGTAGTAAAATTAGCGAAATTAGGATTATAATATTCTTTTGCATGTATAAAACTTCCTCTTTTGTGCTAATTTTATTTTACAGTATATTTTTACTTCCTTCTTCTATATTTTCTTTTTTAACCCGCTTTCATAATAATAATAATAATAATAATAATAATAATAATAATAATAATAATAAAAGAAAGAAAGAGAGACAGAAAGAAAAAAAGGAAGGAAGAAGAAGAAGAAGAAGAAGAAGAAGAAGAAGAAGAAGAAGAAGAAGAAGAAGAAATGAAGTGCTTTAAACAGCTCATAGAGATTTAATTGGATTATATATCAAAACAAAGTGAGAACATAATTTTCATTATAAATATAAAAATGAGGGTCTTTCCTTTTTTAAAATATTATTTCTGAAAAAGCATTCGCTACGTTTTTCCAAATACAAGTCGTTGGAATTATAGATTATTAGTAATAATTCTCCATCTTTTCAGAGGGACCTTTGCTCACGGTCAATTTCCAGAAATGACTGACTCATGAAAGACGTGATGGCACTGGGAAAGGTTTGATTTTTACAAAACGTAGCCATTTCTTTTTTATTTCTGCAAGTATTACTGCTCCAGCATCAGCCTTCAACTATTTGTTTTTTCTTTTCTCAACTTAGAAGGTTTAAAGACCATCCAGAATGGTAGAGGCAAGGGTCAGTGACACATCCTATGGTTAGCAGGACAATTAGTCCATGAGCCCGACCAGATATTGGTACCACCTGGGGTGGCAAAATGTCCCTGTGTTTTCTTGATAGGCATATATCCATAGATGAAAAAAAAAGTTTGAAGCCAAGCTTTGAGCAGTAGCTCAATGCTTATAATCACCTCATGAAGATCTACGAAGGGTCCCAATATGGGATCCTAAATATAGGGGTAGGGGAAATATAAATTACAATATCTTTTGAAGTAATAGTCCAATTGCTACGTATGACCACTCAAAATATTGGGAATGTTATGTTTTACATAATTATATATCATATATTCCAATATGCTAATGAAGTAGGTCACTAGAGGTCAAAAGGTCACAAGATTTTGCCCTTGCGTAAAATCAGTAGCTTTGTTCAAAAAATCACCCCAGATACTGAACCAATGAGGATTTCTCTACTGAAATGGGCTCAGATTGGAGATAATAAGTGTCCAAATCCATTTTATGCCTAGAAATGTTGAATTTATTTGTATCTGAGGTATGATACTTAATGGTGTGTGACACATTTTTTAAAACAGCCCATTTTTAGCCAGAGAAGAAACAAAATTAAAATACTCAGTATTCTGATCATTTAGTATGCATGTTTGGCTGAAATCTGATTTTAACCCTTAAAATATTGCAATATGCATATACTAGGTTACATTTTGTCTGGTTTACAAGGGACAAAGTCATTTGACAGCTCTTTAACCCATTTAAAACTGGTACCCCTTCCAATTCTCTGAAATAACTTCTAATCAGACTACAATGTATTGAGATAGAGCGCTGTACATTTTACATTATGATAAGGTTCTCATTCCTCTTCTGAAGGTAGTGCTGATCCTATGGCATCGGACCCAAACGAGGAGTATGCCAAGACTGAAGAACTTTGTTATAGTGGACTATTTAAATATATCAGGGATGTTATATTTGAGAAGCCTCAAGTGATAAGAATGACTGAATTATGCAAATACCTGCCTGATCTGTTTGTAGAATCTGGTGTAGGCTTAGAGGATGGTAAAGTCTCAACTAAAAAGCACATCCGTAGAAAGATTGAAGGGGAGTTTGGGGAGAGTATTCATGTAATACCAGATGAGATGGCAAATTGCTGGTGTATCCCAACAACCTTTCCCTTTCTCAGCTTGTCATAGAACACGAAAAACTTAAAGCGGAACTCCTAGCTACTAAGCAGAACACCTCAAATGTACATGTCATGATGCGAAACTTGTCCACTATCCTGTGAAATGATGTCAAACAGCATGATGTCAAAATGCCATGGCCCCAAGTACCAGAGGAGATGAAAGATGGAGCAGCCTTCATACTATGCTCTGTGATAAACTTCTTGTGAATGCTGTTGACAGGTGAATCGGACCCCTCAGCTCCTGTATCGGATCGATTACAAAGGCTCATTGAAGCAGTTGGGCAAGACCTCGTGTATGGTATAATGTGTGCAAAGGTAATACCTCCTAAACACATTGCAAAAGATCTTTTAGGGGCCAAGGTTAAAGGAACTTTAGCATTTAAAGAATTTTACAATGAAAGACTTGATATCAGCGCCACCAAGACTTTTTTTGACCCACTAAAGAAACAAACTGAAAACATTCAGTGATATCAAAATGAAGAGTTCTGTGAAAACACAGGGACGGAGTGTCATCATAGCTGCTGACAGAAACCTGTTTGCAAAAATGATGCTCATTGGACAGACCAGAAACCTGGACATGAGGAATGTGCTGTCCTGTCGTCTTGGCCCTATACCTTGGGCATTAGCAAACCCTGAAGGCACCCTACGAAAGACCAATAAGGCACAGCTCTCCAAACGTCTGAGAAAGGATCTTTCAACAGCCGATACCATCCCGTCTAATTCAGCTTGCATCATGGATGGAATGGCCATTGTATAGAAAATAATGGCCAACACCACAAATGCCTCTTTTGGAGAAGCTTCCAAGTCCATCTTCTCTGCGATCCTGAGGGAGGGGAGAGTTAACTACCGAACTGATGTTGTCTTCGATGTATACAAAGAAAACTCCTTTAAGAATGCTGAGCAGGTAAAAGGAGGGTCTGAGGGTGCTATGACGTTTGGTAAGATTGTATTTAGCCACAGTTTGAAGCAGTGGGTATGACGTTTGGTAAGATTGTATCTGGCCACAGTTTGAAGCAGTGGAAGAATTTTCTACATAATGGAAACAACAAGACCCAACTGATTGAGTTTCTTGTTGATGAATGGAGCAATGATCAAAGTCTACGTGAAAGGCTGAACAAGAAAGAGCTTTTCCTAACACAGGAGATCAATGCATACGAGTTACAAAAGACTCAGTCTATGACATTCAAGATCTACAGAGTAGTCAGGAGGAGGCAGACACCTGGCTACTTCTATATGCAGAGCACTGTGGCAGGTCTGGTCTGGCAGCTGTTGTCATCGTATCACCAGACACTGATGTCTTTATTTTGGCTATGGCTTTTACACTAAAGTTAGCATGCCATGTATATTTCAAAGTGGGCTCAAAGATGCGTACTGAATAGACGTTAAGAATGCTTCAGATCTTCTTGGTCTCGAAAAATTTGCTTGCCTTCTTGGTCTCCACTCATTCACAGGCTGTGACACTCTGAGCAGCTTTGCCGGCAAGGGCAAAGTCTCAGCTCTCCGTCTTCTAAATGATAAAGACCACAACCCTGCAGTCATTAGGCCAATCATGGGACCTATCGAACCAAGCAATGAAACAACTAGAGGCACTAACATGTTCCCTTTATAGTGCCAGGACAACAATTAACAGAATAAATGAGTTGCATTTCTCCACTTTTTGTTCAAAGAAAGGCCAGTCTGAGTCTTGGCAACTGCCACCATGTGCATCTCCCTTGCTCAATCACTGTAAGAGAGCTAACTTTCAGTGTGCCATCTGGAAAAGAAGTTTAGAAAGGAATCCAGATATTCCTTCTCCAGTTGGCCATAGGTGGAAGGTAGATGAAGGATAGTTAGTGATCGACTGGGGCAACGCACCACCTGCACCTAAGGCTGTCATGGAGTTGATCGCCTGCAACTGTCAAAAGCAGTGCTTGGAGGAGAGTTGTTCTTGCCTACAGAACAGAATGAGGTGCCCATACCTTTGCAAGTTGCAGATATGTAACAACATGGAGGAAGAGGCGGAGGAGGAGCAGGGGACTATTGAATTTGAAGGCTCATCTGATGATGACGACACTGATGAAGAATGAGATCAAAAAGTTTATTGATTCAAAATATCCCGGGGAGCATGACTTTAGGGTAGGGGATAAGTAGGCCTACAAATGCAGAAATTGTTTTTGCAAGTATCAACATTTTTGTATTTGTTGAAAGATGGTTTACCATATTTTTATGTTTTGTTCTGTCAGATAGAAGTAACATGTATTTCCAAAGTTAAGTGTTGTATGTGCATGACCTTGATCCCAGGGCATTGACCTTTAAATGTCAAAACAGTCATAGATGAAATAAACTCATTCTGACATGATTTTTGCCCTTGGTGGGGAAAATCTGTTTGTAAAATTGTATGAACGAGCAACATATTGTCATCTTTATGTTTGCAGGTGTTTCATTAAAAAAATGGCCTTTTCCAAATATGTGACAAATACCGTTAAGTACCATACACCAGATACAAATAAATATAACACTTTTAGGCATAAAATGGAGTTGGACACTTATTATCTTCTATCTAAGCTCATTTCAGTGGAAAAATTCACATTGGTGCAGTAGCTGGGGAGATTTTTTGAACAGAGGTGGAGATTTTATGCAAGCGCAGAATTTTATGACCTTTTGACCTCTAGTGACCTACTTTATTGGCTTATTGGAAAAATTATTATATACAATTCTGTAGAGCATAAAATTCCTAACATTTTGAGCTGTAACTTGCAGATATTGGACCATTACTTCAAAAGATATTGCAATTTACATTTCCCCTACCCCAAAATTTTGGATCCCATATTGGGACCATTCGTAGATCTTTACGAGGTGATTACTAGCACTAAGCTACTCCTCCAAGCTTGGCTTCAAACTTTTTTTTTCATCTATGGATATATACCTTTCATGAAAAAGCAGTGACATTTTGCCACCCCAGGTGGTACCAATCCATACAATTCTTGGGTCTGCCTCATGAACTAAATGACCTAGAGACTGATCATATATATATATATATATATATATATATATATATATATATATATATATATATATATATATATATATATATATATATATATATATATATATATATATATATACAGTATATATATATGATCAGCACCGAAGTCCTCTCTCCACCGAAGGTAAGACCAGGGAGGGCCACGCAATGGCTGCTGATGACTCAGCAGGTAGACCTATAGGCTACTCCAAACCCCCAATCTTTAACTCACAAGGATTGTGATGTTGTAGACACTACAAGAAACTATGGAGCTTGAGCAGACTCGAGCCCCAGTCCAGCGATCGCCAGGCCAGGGCGTTTCCAATAGACCAACACAACCTTATTCTTATCATTTTCATTATCATTATAAAGGTTATTTCTTGAAATTGTTGTTTTATGGATTTTGAAATCTAAAGTGTTTACAGAAATGTTTTCACAACTGACGATTTATAAATGGTTCCAAATATGTCCGAAGTAATTTTATTATTATTATTATTATTATTATTATTATTATTATTATTATTATTATTATTATTATTATTATTATTATTATTATTATTATTATTAATATTATTATTATTATTATTATAAATGCTATGGAGGTTAAGGGATGGAATAGTTTTATTTATATGTCTGTGGACATTTGTCTGCGGGCAGGATTGCGTCATGGACGACCCTCTGAAATTTTGGAGCTAATCCGGATCCAGAGCCGGATTCCAAATCCAGCTTTGCATTTTCGTGTAAATGTGAACAGTATTACGTAAAAACTGCTCGACGGATTTTAACGAAATTTTCACCACAGATAGATCTTCAGTCGTGGATGGTCCCATTGAATTTTGGAGAGGATCCAGATACGTATCCAGATCTGAATTCTACATCCGGATTTGCATTTTTCGCTATTTTAAAGATAACGTCAAAACAAATTGACGGATTTTGACGAAATAGCCACCATAGATAGATTTTAGGCCATAGATAACTCCATTAACAAATGTCTGATTGCTCTTGTTATTATTATTATTATTATTAGTTGGAAAAGCAGGATGCTATAAGCCCAAAGACTCCGACAGGGAACCTAAAGAATGAAAGTACCAATAAGAAAGAGAATGACTTTGTAGTTATAGGAAACGACAAATATTAAGAAAGTTTAATGGTTGGTTAACAAAGCATATTTCTAATATATAATATACGTAAACGAATATCATTTGAATATAGCAAAGAATACAAATGACTATAAGGAAATATATATACATACACATGCATATGCATACATATATGTATATATATATATATATATATATATATATATATATATATATATATATATATATATATATATATATATGTGTGTGTGTGTGTGTGTGTGTGTGTGTGTGAATATATATATTTATACATATATATTATGTACATATATATATTTATTTATATAATGAGTTTATATGTAAATATATATACACATGTACATATATTTATATATAATATATATTCATATATACATTTTATATATACATACATACATACATATATATATATATATATATATATA
>NC_090739.1:112793461-112795961 GCF_036898095.1 Palaemon carinicauda | reverse complement strand
TCTGACGAGGTGAATATTGGCCGCGCACTGAGCCCTTTTATAATTTGGAATTGCAAAATATTTCTTTGGATTTATATATTCCTTCTATATTCCTGGAATTTATCCATTTTTCCAAACCTACCGAAACCTTGTAACCTTTTCAGAAACCACATTATTATTGCCTGTTTGTCTTTCAACAATTCCAACTCTTAGTGAGATAAAGATTCACTCAACGAACATCATGTTTCGAGAAAATGGAACTTGTAATGTTTCTCAAGATAATATGTATTCTGAAATTTAGTTTTATGTAAGTGGGTGATATAAACTCGACGCTATCTTTTATCATTTACTATGGAGAGAGAGAGAGAGAGAGAGAGAGAGAGAGAGAGAGAGAGAGAGAGAGAGAGAGAGAGAGAGAGAGAGAGGTTAGTGAAGAAGTGAGAAGGGGTGAAAGAGTCCAAGGGTGGTGAGAGTGAAAAGGGGTGAGACTGAGAAGGGGTGAGAGCGAGAAGGAGTGAGAGAGGGAGAGAATATTGAGAGTAAAAGAAGATTGGGGGGCCCAAGATGTTCATTCCATACCAGTTATGTTACAGATGAACTCTTTATGATTAGTTGGTAGCTTGACTCAGCGTTTTCCATTTCAGTGTTAAAATTACAAACTTCATTTCTAACTAAGCTGATATTATCTAGTTACTGATAATCTGTTGCGCTACGTCTTTATTGTGCGATTTGCCACCGGGAAGGGGTGAGCCCCGCCCTGCCAACGGGAAGGGGGAGCCCCACCCTGCCAGCGGGAAGGGGCGAGCCCCGCCCTGCCAGCGGGAAGTGGGGAGGCCCGCCCTACCAGCGGGAAGGGGGGAGCCCTGCCTTGCCAGCGGGAAGGGGGGAGCCCCGCCCTGTCAGCTGGAAGGGGGCAGCCCCGCCCTGCCAGCTGGAAGGGGGCAGCCCCGCCCTGCCAGCGGGAAGGGGGGAGGCTCTCCCTGCCAGCGGGTAGGGGGGAGCCCTGCCCTGCCAGCGGGAAGAGGGGAGCCCCGCCCTGCCAGCGGGAAGAGGGGAGCCCCGCCCTGCCAGCTGGAAGGGGGAGGCCCTCCGGGCTAGCAGGAAGTGGGGAGCCCCTGCCAGCCAACAATAGAGAGTTCCTGTATCTAGCTTATTTTTAAAAAAACATAAAGGGTGGAATCAGGAAGGCAGTCATGAGAAGCAAAACAAGAATATTGAAGACTTCTTCCTTCTTTCCATGAGGAAGAAGTCTTCAAGATTCTGGTTTTGATGACTTATTCTTCTCCATGGAGAGAAATAAGAAGTCTTCAAGATTTTTGTTTTGAAGACTTCTTTCTTCTAAGAAGAAGGGGATCAACGACAAGTGGAATCAGGAAGGCATTCATGAAAAGCAAAACAAGAATCTTGAAGACTTCTTCTTTCTCTCCATGAGGAAGAGGAAGTCTTCAAGATTCTGGTTTTGAAGACTTCTTCTTCCTCATGGAGAGAAAGAAGACGTCTTCAAGATTCTTGCTTTAAAGACTTCTTTCTTTTAAGAAGAAAGGGATCAATGAAAAGTGGAATCAGGAAGCCAGTCATGAAGAGCAAAACATGAATCTTGAAGACTTCTTTCTCTCCATGAGGAAGAAGAAGTCTTCAAGATTCTGGTTTTGAAGACTTCTTTTTCCTCATGGAGAGAAAGAAGACATCTTCAATATTCTTGTTTTGAAGACTTCTTTCTTCTAATAAGAAAGGGATCAACGACAAGTGGAATCAGGAAGGCATTCATGAAAAGCAAAACAAGAATCTTGAAGACTAATAATTGATTTATATGAAAGAATTCGGACAGAAAATACCTGAAGAAGAGGGAGACTAGAAGGAGAACGGGAGAGAAGAAATAAAGTATCCGAAAAGAAGAACTAGTTATTATTAGTTGATCAGTTTACGATTATGCGGATTTGAAATGAGTAAGTATAACCCATAATTTTGAAGATCCAAAAATAAAGATTGTGCAGAATAAGGCGGAAACTGCACAGAAGTAGAGAATATTGAAGGATCAAATCCGAAAGTGTTAAAAATTCTCCTAACTCGTTGTTTGACTCCAATTTGTTTTTCTTCATCAAATTTAAGTTGAATGCTTTCCTATCAGAGCTCCAAAAGATTCTTAGTCTCTCTGATAGGAGAAATATGGAATACGGTGCATTTCCAAATCGGATTCAAATTGTCATTCGTCTTGAGCAGGAATGTTAGAAATGGTATAAAGATTGTTTTAATCGTTTTATTGATCAACCCAAATTTGCAAGATTTCATCACCGATTTGCCTCTGAGGCCATGAAAAAGGAAACGAGGTTTGGGTGATGAGGAAAAGGCTTTGGTGAAAGTTAAGAGAATAATTGAGTCTGCGACTTTGGACGAAAACCAAAATTCATCGTCTAAAAGGAATCAACGACAAGTGAAATCAGGAAGGCAGTTATGAAAAGCTAAATAGGAATCTTCAAGACTAATAATAGATTTATTTGAAAGGATTCGGACAGAAAATACA
>NC_090739.1:112783461-112785961 GCF_036898095.1 Palaemon carinicauda | reverse complement strand
TTTACTTACAGAATTTTATGTAAAATGAGAAAGTTTACTTGAGGTTTAAATTGGGAAATACACTAAATTGAAATAGTTTATTGACGCGATAATTTCCTTATCAAATTTATATGCAATATTCACACGAATATATTGAAATGATACTAATAAGAGATATATCCAATTACTTATGTAAGGTTTCCAAACCAAATATATAACGATGAAATGTGACACTGTTCTAGAAAAAATACCAAATTACCTACAGGCGTTGCAAAAATATTCAAAACTAATAGAAAATATATTCATACACATATACATACACACATCCATATATATATATATATATATATATATATATATATATATATATATATATATATATATATATATATATATATATATATATATATCAGTCATCATGAGTTTTTATTAACCAATGCGTCTATTCTTTTTGTTTGAAAATAAATATTTTTGTTTGAGATATCATGAACTATCGTTTATATGGTAGTTATGATATATGTTAAATAACCTATTAACTTTATATGTACACGGTTACTCCAGTGATTAAAGTGTAAATTTTATTTTTACATAATCTTTGGTATGTTGCTAGTCCAGTGACATAACGTAGT
Source organism: Palaemon carinicauda (assembly GCF_036898095.1). Classification (NCBI taxonomy): domain Eukaryota; kingdom Metazoa; phylum Arthropoda; class Malacostraca; order Decapoda; family Palaemonidae; genus Palaemon; species Palaemon carinicauda. The sequence continues at coordinate 112,785,353 of NC_090739.1, read as the reverse complement.
CAATGAAATTTTCTTAGAAAAACAAAGTTTATTTGTTCATATTTTATCGTTATTCCTTTACCTTCTATAAAAGATTGTAGTTATTTATTATATGTAAAACCAAATGTGAATCATGAATAGTAAATTAATCACTCCATATTACATTATCTACCGACTTAAAACTACACAATCAATTACGGAGGTTATATCAGCGACCAAAATCCAATGTACAAAACACTTATATCATTAAGTTGTTTATATACCAAATCATTATTTTAAATCTTACATTTTTAATGCAATACTGAGAGAGAGAGAGAGAGAGAGAGAGAGAGAGAGAGAGAGAGAGAGAGAGAGAGAGAGAGAGAGCGTACTTATCAGGTAATACTAAATAGAAAGTGTTATTGGTCAAATTTATTGAAAATATCTAATAAATCTTCTAACGAAACACTTGTGTATTTCCAAGAATTGAAAAAAGAAAGAAACATATGCTTTTCGCATCGTTAGCTCAATTCACTTACCACCGTATTCGTATATTTTCTTTTTTGTTTACTCCTTAAAAATTTCCCTTATTTTTTTTTCTTTTTTGTTCTAATAGATTATTCCTGGTCACTAATTTAAATCGACAATTTATCTAATACACCGTATATGGTTGGGTACATATGAATAAATGATTGCCAATTGGCAAATAACTTGGTATTTTTTTTTAATCGTTAAGACCCTTCTTATTGTATCTTTACAGGACACTCATAAGAAAACATTACCTTTGGCCCTTACAAAAAGTGACCGTAGAAGGTATTATCTTTCTGTTGCAAGTAATATTGCGTGTGAGAGATGGTGTTACGCACCTTCTCCTTTTTTCAAAATAATGAGGCTCACGACTGTAGTGTCTGACCCTTACTGTGTTTTCACATGTTTGCCGTATACTATTCTTTTATTTCGCTGGTTATTTCGCTTGTCTTGCATATGCAGATTTCTATATAGATTTCAATTGTAATTGTAAATTGCCTATTGCAAATCATGGGTAATTTTATCCTTTAATATTACAAAGAGAAAATAAATCGAAGAATTTGCACTAGAGGAAGGGTTTCACGTTGTAGTATCAGATTTCTTGGTTGATAGTTTCGATAAGACAACGATAATCACAACGACATACCTTTGTTGGAAGATACAATTATATATATATATATATATATATATATATATATATATATATATATATATATATATATATATATATATATATATATATATATGCAGGACAGAAATAATATCGGATTTGTGTTTGCGTATGCAATGATAAATTATCTTGAACCATAGTTTAATATATATCAGAATGTTTTATCTATTATTGTTTTATATCGAAACTATCGCATCTGTTTATAGCCTTTTTTCAGGCTGTTAATTAAGAACATTTCACCAATTCGCATATTAACAGCAATGTCCCAGAAACTTGAGAGAGACTAAAAAGGTTTAAATTTTTCCTTATTCGTGAAAATATGTTTCATCTTGTTTTCTTGGAAGCATCACTGCTTGAGAATCCTGGCCGGCATATCCCATCATTTCTCATAGTAAATTTTCGAATGGAAGATAAGTCATCCGCCACATTTCTTGTTTATTAAGGATGGTGTGGATGATTTCCATGGGTTGCACGCTCTCTGAAGCGGGATGAGGATGCTTTTAACATATGTGAAATTTACTATATTTGTTTGTTTTAGTGATTACGTGAAACCATATCGTGAGGGAGAGTGGGATTGCTATTCGTTCAACCTGAGGTGAATAGTAATTCTGTTACATTGTATTTAACCCTTTTACTGCCTTTGGCGATTTAGTCAAAATTTAGAAAAGGAAACTCTCTTTCATAGTCGCCCAACCTACAGAAAGATGGCATTCAATAGAAAAGTCTTGATATGAGC
>NC_090739.1:112775961-112780961 GCF_036898095.1 Palaemon carinicauda | reverse complement strand
ATATATATATATATATATATATATATATATATATATATATATATATGTGTGTGTGTGTGTGTGTGTGTGTGTGTTTGTATGTGTGTGTATTGGTTTTCGCAAAAGTCTTTAGCACCGCGACCCAAGTATTTTCATGTTCCCAGAAAAAAAAGTAGAAATATAAGGAGATTAAAGAATTATCTCTGTGAGTGTATATAAATTCTTTACTTATATTGAAGTTCTATATATCTCTAAAAGCATGGAAACATGAAGTCATATCATGAACACTTCGGGTATAGATACCCTAGTGTTGAGATAAAGTATCAGCTCTGGAAGGAACTTTTATCTGAAAGGGAAGATCCCTTCCTTTTGATCAGACATTGATATATGGAATTGAACTGAGCTTTTGTGTTGTTGATAAACTGGGAGTTATTTTCCTTTGTTACTGGAACGAATGGTTGCTGTTTTGTTTTACACTGGTAATTCAAACCTTGCTTGACAGATCGGTAAACAGTTTCGATAACAATCACCTTAAATACAAATGCGATCTACAAAATGATATAAAATCAATCCTGCAAGTTGATGGATGTTTTAAGATAAACGCTTCCATCACTTCTTAGGACACTAAGCATATATCTTGGTAGCTAGATGGTACAGTGTGTGACTCACATTCTGTATTTTTGACCTGAAATCATGTTTCTCCTTGGATAAATTCCCAATGGCTTAAGATAATACCCAATGGCTTCTCAAGAAAATACCTAATTTCTAAAAATAATGACCAATAGCTAAAGAAAATGTCTAATAGCTACTAAATATAATACCCAATGGCATGAGTAAATACCCAATGTCCAAAGATAATTTCCAATGGCTAAAGATAGTACCCAGTGGCTAAAGGTGATACCCAATTACAAAATAAAATACCCGATGGCTAAAGAAAAAGCCAATGGCTTAAGATAATACCCAAAAGACCAAAGAAAATACCCAATGGCTAAAGATGATACCTATTGGCTAAATATAATACCCAATGACTAGAGAAAACACCCCATGGATTAAAATAATACCCTATGACTAAAGAAAATACCCAATGGCTAAAGACAATACCCAATGACTAAAGAAAATACTCACTGGATTAAGAAAATACCCAATGACTAATGAAAATAGCCAATGGCTAAATATAATACCCAATGGCTAAATATCATACCCAATGGCTAAAGAAAATACGCAATGGCTAAAGATAATGCCCAATGGCTGAGGATGAAGATAAAGATAAAATGTATGAGTTTGAAAAGTGGTCTTCGAAAGGAGTATGGATACAAGTGCAGACACATCAACAGTGCATTGTCTTGCTTATTCAAGTACTACCGAGTGTATGTTCAGTATGCACGCATTGCCTCAGTTGTTTATAGGTGATCTTTAAGCCTTTAAGCTGATTAACTCATGTTATCCGATTGGAAAAACTAAATCTCAATTAAGTAGATAAAACTGCGAATAAAGGACTCAAAAGCATGAGATGAATATTTTTATTATTTAAAAGGTTTGTATAATACTTGATAAACGTTAGAAATAAATTATCAGCACAGGACATTAATTTAATTTTTTTTGGTAATAATAATAATAATAATAATAATAATAATGATAATAATAATAATAATAATAATAATAATAATAATAATAATAATAATAATGATAATAATAACAATAATAATAATAATAATATTAATTATTATTATTATTATTATTATTATTATTATTATTATTATTATTATTATTATTATTATATTTATTCATTATTTAATCACATTCTACAGAGATTGGTGGTTTATAGTGTGGAGTTCCATGTTGCATGTAGATTCCTTGGGAATCCATTATTATTATTATTATTATTATTATTATTATTATTATTATTATTATTATTATTATTATTATTATTATTATTTCTATTACTATTGCTATTACTACGATTAATAATAATAATAATAATAATGACATTGTTATTATCTTTATTATTATTATTTATATTATTATTATTGGTATTATTATTATTATCATATTATTATTATTATTATTATCATCATCATCATCATCATCATTATCATTATCATTATTATTAATAATCATAGTAATGATAATGATAATAATAATAATATTATTATTATTATTATTATTATTATTATCATTATTATTATTATTATTATTATTATTATTATTATTATTATTATTATTATTGTTCCATACTTTTACACGTAAAGCCATTTCAACTAAAACTAATTTCCCCATAAAAGGGTATTAAAAGAAGAAACCGTAAGAATATCGTTGTACTTGAAGAAGCATAAACTCTTCCTCATCTAAAAAAAACTTTGCAGCGAAAATATCCATTGAACATACGAAATATTTGGGATGCCGGAAAATACCAGGCCCCATTCAAAAAGAGGGCCCTATTGCTTGGGAATGACGGGAATCAACATCCATTGTTTGCTCACCACTCATGGAATCTAAGTTAATTCGCTATTGTGTTGGTAGCTGCTAAGACTACCAGTGTTTGCCTGCTCCTGTTTTTTTTTCTTTTTTTTTTCTGGTTTATGCATGCATGCCTGATGATATTCTATATATATATATATATATATATATATATATATATATATATATATATATATATATATATAGATAGATAGATAGATAGATAGATAGATAGATAGATATTCAAGACAAACATCCAGAAAACATTTACTTTTATTTAGAGGAGTTTAGGATTTGTTCAATGATTGTTTTTCCCCATCAGTTCGTATTCCATCAGTAATTTAGATAAATTATTAGCATGAGAAAAAGGTAACTACATACGAAATCAAGAATTACCAATTGATGTGGAAATACCATATATGCAATAAAATGATATTTGACATTAGTCAAATAAAAGACAATTCCACACTCCTGGTAAATAGCGTTTATTCAATCCACTGTAGCTCAGCAAATGCTATTTCCTGAAAGTTATATAGGGAGATGACTTATTCATGGTTGGAGAATCGGTTTGCGATGGTTAGAATAAAGGAAATTTAGATATTCACAGTTTTGTACTTAGAAGGGCTATAATTCCTGTAATATAAGAAGATTTAGTATCTATCTTTCCTCTTATCTATAGCGACAATCTATTGTAACTTTTTCAATAAATTAAGTTTCAGTCCACTTCCTGCTTTACGTGTTTTTTTCTTTCTTTTTTTATTTATTTATTTATTTATTTATTTATTTTGGTTGCTATTTTATATTAGTTGTTATCCAAGGAAGAAAAAAAATATATAAGAGAATTTCTTGTGACATCTAGAAGACTGATGCACTTTTTTCCAAACTGAAAAATTCACCCTTGTTTTTTTAGATAGATGTTATGAAAATAACTCTCTCTCTCTCTCTCTCTCTCTCTCTCTCTCTCTCTCTCTCTCTCTCTCTCTCTCTCTCTCTCTCTCTCTGGCTAAGAGGGGTTATGTGAATATCAAATAGTAAATAATTTGATTGCAATGGTTTGAGGTTATTCAATCATTCCTGAAATTCATCACGATTATGTTACTGGTTTACGTTGTAATTTGTCGAAGAATTTATTGCAATGTTTATTGAAAATTATTTTGTAATAATTGTTGATTCTCCCCAATAATTCTGATATGAGAATTTCATGCGCTAATTTTTTCTTTTTATAATTTCAAACCTTTCAAGGTTTTCAGCGAGCTATACGCTGAAACAACATCTCGTCAAAGGGCAGGAGATGTATGGCAAAAGAAGAATGAATGTTCAGCACTTGCTCATAATCAATATAGGATACGACATGGCACATTGACTTAAGTTCTCTATTGGAGTCTCTGTAGAAAATATGAAATTATGAAATATGATGCAGCAACAGATGATACGAACATCATCCTGAAGCTGTGGTAGAAAATGATCAGGTTAAACTACTCTTGAACTACAGTATAAGTACGGACAGAGTGATACAAGCACATCGACCAGAGGTCACTACGGTCGACAAGACAACGAAAAAAGTATCATAGTAATCGTTGTATCGTGGGACTCAAAAGTGGAAGATAACGGGAGAACAAATACAAAAAAATACCAGGACCTGCAAATTGAATTAAGAAACCTATCGAATATGCAGCTAGAAGTAATGTCAGTATTCATAGGAGCACAAGGGACCATACCTGAGTCATTCAAAATGAACATCCAGAAGGTAGGAGACGAAATAGCCCTAGGACACGTGCAGAAGAGCGTGCTACTTGAAACAGCACACAATGTATAGTGAGGAAAGTGATGGATTCCTAAGGAAGCTGGATGTAACTCGGAACCTTACACTTTAAACCACCAGTCTCTGTAGGCTGTGAATAACAAAAATAATAAAAGTAATTATTAACATGATAACAAAAATACTATAGATATCATTACAGTATTAATAATAATAATAATAATAATAATAATAATAATAATAATAATAATAATAATAATAATAATAATAATAATAATAATGATAATAATAAAAGCAATTTTCAAGCAGACAAATTTAATGCAGAACTATGAAGGAAAAACAAAGAATTTTTAGAAAAAAAATTTCCTAATATGTCTGGAGGTTTGCTGTATGTTGCTGACTTTACGAATCACGGAAGAAGAAAACTTTTGACATAAGAATTGAAAGAAAAAACTAAGGATGAATTTATGGTAATCAAAATGATCCATTTTCTTATAAGGTTTATTTGGTTTGAACTCATGCATTTATCCTTCATCAGAGAGAGAGAGAGAGAGAGAGAGAGAGAGAGAGAGAGAGAGAGAGAGAGAGAGAGAGAGAGAGAGAGAGAGATAATATTTGGAGTCCTACGGTAATTAAAGCAATTATTGCAGAGAGAGAGAGAGAGAGAGAGAGAGAGAGAGAGAGAGAGAGAGAGAGAGAGAGAGAGAGAGAGAGAGAGAGATAATATTTGGAGTCCTACGGTAATTAAAGCAATTATTGCAGAGAGAGAGAGAGAGAGAGAGAGAGAGAGAGAGAGAGAGAGAGA
>NC_090739.1:112765961-112768461 GCF_036898095.1 Palaemon carinicauda | reverse complement strand
TTTCTTGTGCTTCATCAGGAAAATTACCAGGTTGAGTTTTAATTACTTACTTGTGGGTATTGTTTTAGGCTTCTCCCTGGCTATTGGAAATATCCTGCTGAGGACATCGTGATAAGACAATTCTTATTTTGAATATATGGATGGCTGTATCAACTCCCCCCCCCCCTTTCTCTCTCTCTCTCTCTCTCTCTCTCTCTCTCTCTCTCTCTCTCTCTCTCTCTCTCTCTCTCTCTCTCTCCTCTCTCTCTCTCTCTCTCTCTCTCTCTCTCTCTCAACAACAATGTTTTTTCTTTGTATTCGAATATTAATCTCATTTAATTTTAAAAAAAAATAGTCATATTAAGAAAACAACATTGATGGAATATAGAAAGGTTTAGAGGAAAAAGAAAAGAAAATGAAATATTCCTAAATGAGACAGTTTTAATAGACTTTCCACAACTTTGTCAAATTGAAATGATTAGAGTGCTGTCTAATTTAAGGCTTATTTCCGTATGAAAGACTACATTTACATTCCTTATGCAGGAATGTGTTTAATTATCCTTCTTGAGATGTGGAAATTACTGAGCATCTGTATTGAAGAATTACCTTTGAATTTGGGATCATTGCATTTTATTCTATATGTATATATATAATTTTACTAATACACTCACACACACACACACACACTCTCTCTCTCTCTCTCCCTCCTTAGCCATCAGCTAGGTACTTAATTTGCTGCTTAAGCGAGTAGAGGACTTTTCAACATTAAAAAAATCCGACCAAAATCTCGGTCATAGCTTCGAACTCGGGTCCTTAAGTCTGAGTGCTTTATCAATGGAGCCCCAAGGAGAGAGAGAGAGAGAGAGAGAGAGAGAGAGAGAGAGAGAGAGAGAGAGAGAGAGAGAGAGAGATGATGATGATGGTGTTTAAATTCACATATATACTTGTTTTCATTATAAATAGCTATTTTTGGGGAGGCTGCGTGAGCTTTTATTAGCCGCTTTGCATTTTTAATCATTAGTATGGTTTTAGGAAATCTAGATAATTATGTTTCTTAAGTAATATTTACTTATTAAGATAATCCAGCATTTTTCAATAATGGGAGAACACTGAGTTTAATTTTGTCTGTATTAAGATATCAAAACAACAGGAAAGTTCATTACATTTCGCCACTTGTGAACAAAGCACAATTCACCAAAAATTATGTATCGAAAAATTTTATTTCACATAATTTATTCCGGTTCGAACATGAATGTTTACTTCGTTATGCAGAATAATAATTTACATATGATATAATTATGCATTTCGGTGCTGAAATCTATCACTTTATATTGATCTCTCTGTTACAGTGATATCAGAAAAAAACATTGGTAATGTTATCTGATATTTTTGGGCAATACATTCATTTGTTTCAATAGTTCATAATATAGATTACTTAGCTACATTCCTGACATAAAATATGATTTTTCCCTCTCGTGTACAAACTTAAAGCAAACAGATGATATATAAGCACTTTTAGACAAATCTTATGAAATTGGTCGTAAAATACTAGAGAGTAGTAAAGTGTACCAACAAACAACCACTAATTTACTCTGTAAAGTCTTTATTTTTCTCGTTCGGAAAAATAAACAGAATACACTTTATGATATTTCTATCGATCCAATATCCTAAAATTTAGTGTGATGTTAACAACGCTGCCTATTGGTAACGCCTCTGCCTTGCGATCGGCAGACTGGGGTTCGAGTTCACCTCAAACTCGTTAGTTCACTTAGTGTCTGCGACCTCACCAGCCTTACGAGCTAAGGATGTGGAGTTTGGGGGAGCCAATAGGTCTACCTGCTGAGTCACCAGCTACCATTGCCTGGCTCTCCTCAGTCCCAGCTTGGGTGGAGAGGGCTTTGGGCACCGATCACATGTAACCTATATATAGTAAGTCTCTAGGACATTTTCCTGCTTGCTAAACCTTAAACCTTTAAACTAGCCACATGAATATTTGATTGTCTTAATGCTAGCATGATTTTGTAACTAAATTTTCCGCTTCGTATACAGAAAAGAGTGCACTTAATTCCACAATATCTATATTCTGTATAATATAGTTTTTAAAAGATTATTTTCCATAAGCGGGCGGAAAGTATTGATAATTTACTAGTTCAATCAAATTAAATTGATTTGATGCTATAATAGATTTCTTATTAATTTCTCGGAAGGGAACAAAAATAGCGTTGAACATGAATAGATATATAGATTTTTGTTCATTTCTTTTAGTAAGAATTGAATACCTCTATTGAAGTTATTGTTCTTTTATTACAATTGTTGTATTGGTTATCAACCCCGATATTGATAAATTAAAAAGTGTAGCACAAATATCAAAAGGGGGATAGTAGATCAGTGTAGCTTATCTTTGGAATTAGTTTTACGATTATTTTTCTAATGACTTTTTAATGATGACGTTGAAGATGTGGGATTTTATACCTTATCAACAATTCATAAAGCTGTTCAAGTACCTTTATTTACTTTTGGG
>NC_090739.1:112730961-112748461 GCF_036898095.1 Palaemon carinicauda | reverse complement strand
GTGAATGTAGATTTTCCAGTTATCAAAGCTCCAGTCGGACTATCACTTTAAGATATATTTTATAATAACAAAGGAAAACTAAAATTATATAACTTCTAGGGTATTAACTGCAACTGGATGTGCAAACTTATGGGGCGATGAAAAATAACAGAATAGATATTATTTGATAAATGTAAGGTCGACACAATCTTACATCTAAAATAAGGTAAGCTAATGTGTACCCTATGTGTGTACCAAGAGAATCCTTCAGGAATGCAAAAGCCTCAACGTTATCCAAATAACATACCTAAATTGACAACTTTGTTCAGAAAAAAATATAACTTTCTCGTAGTTTATTATAGTTATGGCAATGCAAGATTTTTCTTTACATGAAAAAGATTATTCAAAAGAAATTAGAATTCTTTTAACACCTGCCTAACACCTCCTGGAGGGATCACAAAGGTATCTTAAGATCTAATACAGTTAATACTATCTTGATTTATATTTCAATTTTTTATATTTTGAGACATTATTGAAATATGTATTTCATTTTTTATTTTTTTATTTCACGAAGAGAACTTGGATTTTAATATTAACATGAAAACTGAAATAGAAAAAATTCTAGTTATTATGATTGCAACACTAAACAAACGCAAGTAATGAGTATAGGTCCTTGTTTCTTTTTTGAAAGGAAGTTACCTGCTAATCAAGAAAGGTGAATTTATTTTACAGATATTTTTCTCGATAATTGAAGATTTATGTATGTTATTTTGTCTATACCTATTACATTCAATGTCCTAGAATGGTAAAATTTCCTCGTAATATATTAATGTCCATGATAAAAAAAAATTGTATAATCTAAGTATATTCTTTAAATTGACATGCTTTTTTCGTTAAGTGATAATGTATCACTTGTGATAAAAAAAAAAAAGGCTTTGCCACTTACTTAATAATGTAAAAAAAAACAGAAATATCATAAGTTTCTTAGATGTCATTTTCCCTTATTCCCATAAAAAAAATACCTAAGAGGAATTGAATCGATAAATATTACTACCAGCTTTTTAGTTTCCTTTGATCTTCACATAAGAAAACTCTTATTCTTTAAATTTTGAGTAAATGCCAAGGAAGGAGTGTCTTGTGTTCTTTTTCTTGATAAAACAATACAAAGACGGAATATTAGTAAAGGATGTGGAAACAGGATATGTGAGCAAAACCTGAATCCTTTATTTATCCTTATCATTTAGCAAACAATCTCGACAAAGGTTTGGATGCGTTATTTATAAACATTTCTCTATAGACTATCTCACAGCCTTTACCATATACTTATTTAAATTTATGTCTGTGGTATTAATTTTTTTATATATTTTCATATCTGATTTTTTAAGATATCCCTATTTGGCATTTTAGGTACATAAAATTCACGATTGATTCACATTTGGAATGAAAATACAATTATTATTATTATTATTATTATCATTATTATTATTATTATTATTATTATTATTATTATTATTATTATTATTATTATTATTATTATTATCATTATCATTATTATTATTATTATTATTATTATAATTGATATTTGTCGTTTTACTTCAATATCTTTGGCTGATATCATTTTCAACTTTTTGTTTAGAAGTAATCAAAATAAATTACTATACTGACAAGTGCTTGAAACTAATTGAAAGAAATCTAATATATAAAACCAGTATTTGTGAGTTATACTTGAATTCGCTTGTTAAAGCAAAATATGCAATTCCAAAAGATACCTTTCTAATGTAAGTAAAAGATTTGCCAATACTTCTACACAAGCACAAGGTATTATTCAGACACGTCTTCTCTTCATTTGCTTCCGAAAAGACGATTGAAATCTTGAGCTAGACTTAACACCTGCATTTGCAAATTGGATGGAAAAGATGACGAAGAAGGCTTTGGATTCTTTGTGCGATGAAAAGTGAGATTTCTGATGGAAACTGTAAATTTCCCCCAAAATACAAGAATATTCAATTCAAAAGCAACGTTAATAATAGCAAAGGTAATGAAAACAACAGATATCTTTCAGAAGTCACACGTTAAAATTTAAGGGTAAATTCTTTTCTAAAGTAAAAAAAAAAATAGGTCCTGAAAATTTCTTTTAAAACTTCAAAAATAAGAGATGGATTCGTCTCTAAGATTTGGAAGGAAGGGTAAAGAGATAATGATCTATTATACGAAACATCGAGAAACCAAACTTCTTAGAAATATTGGTTTAGAAAACAAATTAAGTCTCTCTCTCTCTCTCTCTCTCTCTCTCTCTCTCTCTCTCTCTCTCTCTCTCTCTCTTCTTCGTGTGTAATAAACCTAAACATAACAGTGGAAATACTAGCTCAGAACGTTTTCTCCCGATGTTAGCCGAAGAAAAAGAAAATATGTATTAGATATTCTAGACAATAATAGTCTCAGCTCTAAAATGTTTGGTAAAATTACCACCTACGAAAATGAAAATTATTAAATGTTGTTAATGGAAATGTGTTATTGAACATTGAAAGTGGGTAACTCAAAAATTATTTCTAATTACGACAGTATAGTCTCTCTCTCTCTCTCTCTCTCTCTCTCTCTCTCTCTCTCTCTCTCTCTCTCTCTCTCTCTCTCTCTCTCTGTGGAAAATAGAATTGTCTGAAATAAGTATTAATGTTAGGCGAAAGCACAATTTAAGATTCTTAGGGGCATGCGTTTACAGTTTAGAGGGAAAAGGAAACAAATATGAGTTTCCCTTTGCAAGATTTTTAACATCTTAGATATTTTTCAATAAAGAAAAATAGTCTCTTTTAATTTATCAAGTATGTAATTCCATGATTATGCGTTAAAATTTATTAAGAAATACATCAGAATAATTTATTACTACAAGTATATTACATAGGAATTAAAAGAAACGATAAAAAGAAAATAGAAAAAAAATACTTGAATTTAGAAAAGCATTAATTGAGTTGAGAGTACAAAACAGGAAGTTTAAGGAAATAAATGAAGAATTTTTAACAATTGCAACACTAATAGAAAGGGAAACAATGAGAAAGGCTAAGAAAGAAAGAAAAAACTGTATATGGTGAATATTCTATTAAATATTCACCACTAAACATACCCGTTGATATCAATTCTATTTCTAGAAGTAACAAAGACGATACATCACAGCAAAAGACACCTTTTCATATAATTTGCTGTGCGAGAAACCAATGAGTATTTATATCATATTGCAGTGCTTTATAAGTGAAAAAAGTACTTACTTTATGTCTAATGTCTAAACATTGACCACTATTTTATTTATGATGAAATATTTCAAACATCCTATCCGCTGTTATGAGACCTATTGATACTTAATATATTCCTGTCATTATAGCCACAAAGTTATTGACATGTAAAAATTTGTGTATCTCACCTTCTATCCAACAAACTCACCTGAAGGATCCTATAGCAAACTGAGATGGCAACAGTGGTGATTACTCTCATTAAAATGTGTCGTTTATCCTTGAAGACGTTTGATGAAGCTATTCTTAACAGTTAGTTATTCTAGGTGACCAAGGACATTCATCTGAAAATGTAGGGTTGATATGAAATAGCTGGTATTATTATTATTATTATTATTATTATTATTATTATTATTATTATTATTATTATTATTATTATTATTATTAGCTAATCTACAACCCTAGTTGGAAAAGCAGGATGCTATAAGCCCAAAAAATCCAACATGAAAAAAAAGAGCCTATTGAGGAAAGGAAATAAAGAAATAAATGAAATACAAAGGAAGTAAAGAAAAATAACATAAAATTATTTAGGAACAATAGCATTAAAATAGATCTTTCATATATAAACTTTGAAGAGAAACTTACATCAGCCTGCTCAGCATAAAAACATTATAACTTAGATAAACCTCTATAGAAAACTATGAATTTCTACTTTTTCCCCGACAACATCAATAGAAAAGTGGAAAGATCTCTCTCTCTCTCTCTCTCTCTCTCTCTCTCTCTCTCTCTCTCTCTCTCTCTCATCCATATACCGAGTTCCCCTTGACAAGTTTATAATATAGATCATTGGCTTCCCAAGAGGGTAATATATTCCCCCTCTATCATTCCCTTTTTTTCAAATAAGGTAATGAAGATGTTCCTCCAGATGTTTCCAATATCCCTCCAAGAAAAAAAAAAATGTTTTATAGAGTATGGCTTGATTTCCGTTGTAGTCATATAATGAAATAGACCTTCCTTTTACATACCTGCTACATAAGACATAGAACACACATTAGTGGACGTATAATAATTTTTCGTGTGAGTATTTATGCCATATGTGTAGATATGGGCATTTTGGTAATAAAATATTACTATTGTTTGCAAGAGTGGAAAACTTGACTCTTAAAAAAAGCAGTCTATATCTACCAACTTTCCGTGTGATGAAAGGGTTTGTGTGTAGCCATAATCATCAAAGCTGTCGTAGTAGTCAGGGCTACCCATACTAGGGTGGTTTGCTGTGACCGATCACACTGAAATTTCCCACCATCACCAATCTGCAAAGGCCAGTGGGGTGATAATGACATTCCAGAGGCATTTGTCCTGTAGTGGACTTAAAATGGCTGCATTTGTTGCTGTTATTGTTGTTGTTGTTGTTGTTGTTGTTGTTGTTTACATATGTGTAAACAAACATCCTATATACAGTTTCACCTTAAAAAAAAATCAGAATTACATTTGCCCCCTGTGGCCGCGGGGGCATAAAACAATTAGAATAGCGCCAACGTTATCCCTGCGTGTCGTAAGAGGCGACTAAAAGGGACGGGACGAGGGGGCTGGGAACCCCCTCTCCTGTAAAAGTATCCTGTGAGACAGCAACAAAGGAATGAATGGCGAGCGATTGTGACGCAGTTCCGGTAGGCCCTGCTGCTTCCTCCGGTGCCTTAGATGACCGCGGAGGTAGCAGCAGTAGGGGACTCAGCAGTATGAAGCTTCATCTGTGGTGGAAATGTGGGAGGTTGGGCTGTGGCACCCTAGCAGTACCAGCTGAACTCGGCTGAGTCCCTGGTTAGGCTGGAGGAACGTAGAGAGTAGAGGTCCCCTTTTTGTTTTGTTTCTTGTTGTTGTCGGCTACCCCCCAAAATTGGGGGAAGTGCCTTTGGTATATGTATGTATGTACATTTACCAAACCTAATTTCACCAGACGGGAAAATAGAATAAATGAGAAAAAAAAAATGGTTGAGTTAAACAGGTTTTCTTACATAAACAAATAATCCTTTACACTCTCAAATACACACAGACACACACACACCAACATCAGGTAGTAGGTTTGCCAGGGCACCAACCGCCCGTTGAAATACTACCGCTAGAGTTATGGGGTCCTTTGACTAGCCAGACAGTACTACATAGGACCCTTCTCTCTAGTTACGGTTCTTTCCCTTTGCCTACACAGACACTGAATACTGTGGCCTATTCTTTACAGATTCTCCTCTGTCCTCATACACCTGACAACACTGAGATTGGCAAATAATTCTTCTTCACCCAAGTTGTTAACTACTGCACTTCGTGACTACTTTCCTCTTGGTAAGGGTAGACGAGACTCTTTAGCTATGGTAAGCAGCTCTTCTAGGAGAAGGACACTCCAAAATCAAACCATTGTTCTCTAGTCTTGGGTATTGCCATAGCCTCTGTACCATGGTCTTCCACTGTCTTGGGTTAGAGTTTTCTTGCTTGAGGGTACACTCGAGCACACTGTTCTATCTAGTTTCTCTTCCTCTTGTTTTGTTAAAGTTTTTATAGTTTATATAGGAAATATTTATTTTGATGTTACTTTTCTTAAAATATTCCATTTTTACTTATTTCCTTTCCTCTCCGGGCTATTTTCCTTGTTGGGGCCACTGGGCTTATAGCATCCTGCTTTTCCAACTATGGTTGTAGCTTAGCATTTAAAATAATAATAATAATAATTCCATAGAACTTATGGCGATTGAGTAATAAAGATTAATGCAAAAAAAAAAAAAAAAAAAAACTTATAATACGATAGGCGATATTGCTAAACAAGCAGTAAAATTTCATGAGCATTCAGGTGCAGCAAATGTCCTGATTCGCAGTTAGATGTGATTGTAAGCTCATTTATCGGAATTGGAGAGAACCGCTATTTGTAAGTTATTCCGGTTGCTTGGTATAATTCTAATTACCAATTTTGTGACAATATTCAAAGGATTGCGTTTCTGCTTCTTAAGCCATTGATATCAAAATCTTATATATACTGTATGTGCTCAATCTCATATATATATTGTTAGGAGTATTGAATTTATGTAAATACTGTATTTTTGTAGGGTACATTGTAAATGTTTTGTAGTTCATATTTTTCCCGTGTCTGTCTGTGTTGTCCTTGCGTGTTGTTTGGGTGTTTGTATTCCTCAGTCCTTGGATGGTTTACTTCGGCCATTGGAGCGCCACCAGGGATTGAGATTTCTTGGATTTGTCACAGAGTTAATAACTCTGGATTATATACAAAAGTGTTACATTATTTGTACATGTTAAATTGTAAGTATTACTATATTTCATTTAAGGTTCTGTTGATACTTGCTGTGTATTTATGTATTTCTGCCTTTTGTTTTGTTTAATATTGAAGTTATTTTCCCGTTTTATCTACGGTGTATTGATAATCGATTATTGGTTACCTGCTTGTGTTGCTCATTTGTAGTACTGCTGTACAATGTTAACGTTCCTGGAGTTTCGTTAATTACATTCGTTATTGCTTTGATGTCATTATTCTTGTTATCATCGTAATCCATATCTTTATATGTATCTTTAATTAATTTTAAGTAAAGTAACTAAATTTCGTAGTGTTTTCCTTATTCCATATTATATATTTACTCGCATGTCATACTCAAATTTAATGCTATTTAAATTTGGATAAGAGCTCTGTTATTTAAGTAATCTAAGTTAAGGCATCATTAAATGTCTTGTTATTTATTGTCTATGGCCGTTTGGAGCTCCGCTTCATACTTGCATCAGTGAAATGCT
The DNA here is from genome assembly GCF_036898095.1 of Palaemon carinicauda. Lineage (NCBI taxonomy): Eukaryota > Metazoa > Arthropoda > Malacostraca > Decapoda > Palaemonidae > Palaemon > Palaemon carinicauda. The sequence goes on along the minus strand of NC_090739.1, from coordinate 112,741,475 downwards.
GGAAAGGGTATTAAGAGGCGAATGGTCGTAACAATTTGGGGGCCTGTCCGGGATCTGTTTTGCGGAGTAAATCAAAGTGACCGTTAAAAGCTAAAGTTGTTTTAAACTTATATTTCCGTATGTTTATCATTTTGCCTTCCATATGTTTATTAGTATTTTGCCGTGAAGTGTTAATGTTAAAAATACGGTGCTGTGCTCTTTAAGAATAATCAGATACGTATTAAGAGTTATTCTTATTTGTTAGTGAATGCTTTCGTTCATTTTTCTTCTATTTACGTCTTGAAGTTAAAATTTTTCTCGTTTGTATAGTTTTGAATATGGATCCTTTCAGCATTAGTGATTTTTCCAGTAAACCAAGTGTGCATTATTTGCGTAATCATCGTATGAGAAAGGATGACTGGTTGGCTATAGCAGTGAATTATGACATTTCTGTTAGAAAGGTGTGGAGGAAATCTCAGATTAAGAATTTTGTTATAAATGCTTTGGTTGAGGGGGAGACTTTGCCAGAGGAAGCTTATGATTTATTAGATGAAGAGGGATCCCAGTTAGCTCTCAAACAGTTAGAATTGCAGTATGCTCGTGAAAAAGAGGAGAGAGATAGACATGAGAGGAGAGAGCGTGAGGAGTTGGAGAGGAAAGAGAGGAGAGAGAGAGAGGAAAGAGAGAGAGAGCGTGATGAGTTAGAGAGGAAGGATAGGATAGAACGAGAGGAAAGAGAGCACAGATATCAATTAGAGCTGTTGGAGAAAAAGAGAACGATAAAAGATAACGTGAGCCAAGGCGATGAAAGTGAGCAGGTAATTGATGTTGTTAAGGCTTCCAAAATGATTCAGTTGTTTGATGAAGCGGATCCAGATGAGTTCTTTATGCTTTTTGAAAGACTTGCGCTTAATTTGAAGTGGCCTAAGCGTTTATGGCCCGTAATCTTGCAGCCGTCATTAAAGGGTAAAGCTAGAACAGTTTTCTTGTCGTTAACACCTAGTGAGAGCAATGATTACGACTTTACTAAAGATAGTATCCTGAAAGCTTATGAGCTTACGGCTGAGTATTATCGTCTCAAGTTTCGAAGATGTAAGAAGTTTGATTCGCATTCATATATTGAATATTCACATAATCTTGTTAAATTACATGATAAATGGTATACAGCAGCAAGTGTCACTACCTTAAGTGAATATAGGGAGCTCATTTTACTTGAACAGTTCATTAGAGGTGTTCCTATTGATGTTCAGAGATACTTATTTGAGCGTGAGGTTACAACTTTACAAAGAGCAGCTGTGTTAGCTGAGAATTACAGTTTAATTAGACCACATCAACATAGTCAAAGACAATCCAAGAAATCTCCAGGTAATGTATCAGAGGAGAAGAAATCCTCTGGCTCATACAGTAAAAGTCTGTCTGAGGTTAGGTGTTACAAGTGTAACCAGCTTGGTCACATGAAGGCAAGATGTCCTAGTAATTATAAGGAGGGGAAGAGCGAATCTTCGGGATCAAATATGGCAATTAGGGAGGTCCAGCAGGAAATTCCTGTTTCTCATTGTGATAGGTTAGATAATGAGTTTGCTCCTTTCAAGTTTGATGGGGTGGTGTCAATGTCAGATGACCTAGGTAGAAGTGTGCCTGTTAGGATAGTACGGGACACTTGTTCTTCTAATAGTCTAATTGTAAAAGGAAAGGTTCCTGGATTGGAAAAGACTTTTACATCCGATAGACTGGTTGTTAGAAGTTTGGGTGGACTGGTAACAGTTCCCTTGTGTAGGTTATATCTGCATTGTGGTTTATTAACTCGTTATGTCACAGTTGGGGTGGTGGATGAATTGCCCATTCGAGGTGTTGATTTTCTTATGGGGAACGACTTGGCAGGAGGGAAGGTTGTACCTAGTCCCATAGTTGTTGACACTCCATTAGAGGTAAGCCCCGTGGAAGATCCAGTATTGTATCCTTCTTGTGTTGTACAGCGTAGCAGAAGTCTGGCTGTGGTAGAAGTCCCACGAGAGCGTGGAACAGATGTGACCAAGGACGTCAATGTAAGTACTACGTCAGGTACTTTAGGAAAAGATGTTGGTACAGTTGACGTAGATATCAATATTGATAGTTTATTCCAAACTGATAGTTTTGGAGGTAATGTAAAAGAGAAAGAAAGTGTGCTAGAAACTAAGTTTGGTTTGAAGACTGATAACGTCGTATTGGTAAATACTGTAAACTCAATTGAAAATGAAATTAATTCAAGTAATGTTTTTGATTACTCTGATAATCTTTTTGATATGAAATGTTCTGACATTATAAAAGCTCAACAGGAAGATTTGTCTTTGCAGTCTATTTACAGTGAAGTTGTTGCAGAAGACCAGATCAATACGGAGCCAGTATGCTATTACCTGAGGAATGGACTACTGATGAGGAAGTTCAGATCTTTGCATACTCCGGCAAGTTCAATTTGGGAAATCAAGAATCAGATTGTCATTCCAGCGAGCCTAAGGCAAAAAGTATTACACATGGCACATAATGTATCTTCTTCACACTTAGGAATAAGGAAGACTTTGAGTGCAGTTCTTCAACTCTTTTACTGGCCTGGTATAAGGAAAAGTGTCACAGAGTACTGTAAGTCTTGTGCAGTATGTCAGCTGGTTGGTAAGCCGAATCAGATTATAAAACCTGCCCCTTTACAACCTATCCCTGTTTTACCTGAGCCTTTTGACAAAGTCATATTAGATTGTGTGGGTCCTTTACCCAAAAGTAAGAAGCAGAATCAATATATGATTACAATGATGTGCAGTTCCATTCGTTATCCTGATGCCTATCCACTTAGGAACATAAGTTCTAAGACACTGATCCCAGTTTTAATCAAATTTTTCACTCAGTATGGTATCCCCAAGATTATCCAGACTGATAGAGGAAGTAACTTTACCTCTGATTTATTTAGACAGGTTATGGCAGCTATGAACATTAAACATACTTTGTCCTCGGTATACCATCCAGAGAGTCAAGGAGCCCTGGAACGGTTCCATCAGACGTTGAAGGATGCCCTTACAAAGTACTGTCGGGAACATCAGACAGACTGGGATGAAGGATTACCATTCGTGTTGTATGCCATCCGCAACACTCGACAAGAAAGTCTTGGATATTCTCCAGCCGAGTTGTTATATGGAAGGAAAGTGAGAGGTCCTTTGGAGATACTCTATGACATGTGGTCAGATCAGACGAAAGAGGTAACATTAGGAGATTATGCTAAGAACTTACAAGGTAAGCTAGAGAGCTCTCGTAAATTTGCACATGACAATTTAAGCATAGCTCAAGATAAGATGAAATTAAATTTTGATAATAAGGCTAAGACACGAAGTTTTAGGCCAGGTGAATCTGTTTTAATGCTAGTACCCATAAGGAAAACATTTGAAAATAGATATGAAGGTCCTTATACAGTGATGAGCAGAAACAAGGATAATTATGTCATCTCTACTCCGGGAAAGAGAAAAAGCGAGAAGATGGTGCATATAAACCTACTAAAAAAGTTTGAGACCCAATGTGACAATGTCAGCTTGATTTGCAAGTCAACTGTGGAAGATAATGTGAAGCTTAGTGAAATAGATTTTCCAGATCGAAGTAAATGCATACCTCTAAATAATACACTTGCATTAAATAACATTGACTGTAAACTTAATCATCTCTCATCTCAACAGGCTAGTGACTTGAAAAAGTTATTGGAACTTTTTCCAGAGATCTGTGGAGATGTGCCTACCCAGACATCATTGGTAGATTATCAGCTAGAACTTAAACCAGGTACAGAACCTCAGAAGAGTGCCCCATATAGAGTTTCCCCTCAAAAGAGAGCCATACTAAAGAAGGAAACTGACTTTTTGCTGCAACATGGTTTTGCGGAGCCAAGTATTAGTCCTTGGGCATCGCCATGTGTTTTAGTTGAAAAACCAGATGGCTCCTATAGACTCTGCACTGACTTTAGAAGACTAAATGAGGTAACTGTTTCGGATTCTTATCCATTACCAAGGGTGGATGACCTCATAGATCAGGTAAGCAATGCTGTATATGTTACAAAGATTGATTTATTACGGGGTTATTATCAAGTTCCATTAGCTGATAACACGAAACCCCTGACAGCATTTAGTACTCCAGATGGACTATATCAATATACAGTCCTTCCATTTGGACTTAAGAATGCTCCTGCAGTTTTTCAAAGATTAATGGATCAAGTAATCAGCAATATGCCTGGTATTAGAGTGTATCTTGACGACATTGTTGTATTTTCAGATACTTGGCTGGAACATCTTTCTATGCTGAAGGATTTACTTGGCAGGTTGAGACAGGCTTGTTTGACAATTAACTTAATCAAGAGTGATTTCGGCCATGCAAAGCTGCAATACCTTGGATATGTGATTGGCAGCGGTGAGGTATCCCCAGTAGCAGCCAAAGTAGACGCCATCACCAAGCTAAGCTGCCCAAGATCCAGACGTGAAGTAAGAAAATTCCTTGGGATGGTAGGCTACTATAGGAGGTTTTGTAAAAACTTCTCTGAAGTAGTAGCCCCATTAACTGACTTAACCAGCAGCAAGAGGAAGTTCTTTTGGACGCCAGTTTGTGAGGAAGCCTTTCGACGAGCCAAAGATTTCCTAACCAGTAGCCCTGTCCTGAAGGCTCCTGATTTTGGCTCTCCCTTTGCCGTCGAGGTCGACGCTAGTGACCGTGGAATAGGCGCTGTACTCTTGCAAAAAGGGCCAGGTGACATGCAGCATCCTGTTGCTTACATGTCAAAGAAACTAAAGAATCATCAGCGAAATTACTCCACAATCGAAAAGGAAGCACTTGCTCTTTTGACTGCATTGGAGCACTTCGAAGTTTATCTTTCTGGCAGTCCTGCTCCCATATTAGTCTTCACAGATCATGAGCCACTAAAGTTTGTAGGCCGGATGAGAACCAAAAATAAAAGGCTCATGAAGTGGTGGTTATCTTTGCAGCAGTTTGATCTAAAGATCCAGCACATCCGTGGACAGGATAACCTTCGAGCAGACATTTTATCACGCTGTAATAACTAACTCTACAGGTTGGTCGAAAATCTTTAACATAGAGTTTTCGACTTAAGGAGGGGGATGTTAGGAGTATTGAATTTATGTAAATACTGTATTTTTGTAGGGTACATTGTAAATGTTTTGTAGTTCATATTTTTCCCGTGTCTGTCTGTGTTGTCCTTGCGTGTTGTTTGGGTGTTTGTATTCCTCAGTCCTTGGATGGTTTACTTCGGCCATTGGAGCGCCACCAGGGATTGAGATTTCTTGGATTTGTCACAGAGTTAATAACTCTGGATTATATACAAAAGTGTTACATTATTTGTACATGTTAAATTGTAAGTATTACTATATTTCATTTAAGGTTCTGTTGATACTTGCTGTGTATTTATGTATTTCTGCCTTTTGTTTTGTTTAATATTGAAGTTATTTTCCCGTTTTATCTACGGTGTATTGATAATCGATTATTGGTTACCTGCTTGTGTTGCTCATTTGTAGTACTGCTGTACAATGTTAACGTTCCTGGAGTTTCGTTAATTACATTCGTTATTGCTTTGATGTCATTATTCTTGTTATCATCGTAATCCATATCTTTATATGTATCTTTAATTAATTTTAAGTAAAGTAACTAAATTTCGTAGTGTTTTCCTTATTCCATATTATATATTTACTCGCATGTCATACTCAAATTTAATGCTATTTAAATTTGGATAAGAGCTCTGTTATTTAAGTAATCTAAGTTAAGGCATCATTAAATGTCTTGTTATTTATTGTCTATGGCCGTTTGGAGCTCCGCTTCGTACTTGCATCAGTGAAATGCTGGAAAGGGTATTAAGAGGCGAATGGTCGTAACAATATATATATATATATATATATATATATATATATATATATATATATATATATATATATATATATATATATATATATGTATATATATATATACATGTATAAATATATACACACACACACACACACACACACACACACATATATATATATATATATATATATATATATATATATATATATATGTATATATATATCAAGCAGATTGGCACTTACTTCAGAATTGAAGTCTATCTTTGGAACCGTATATTCACTGAAAATTCACTTATGATAAATGCTTCTGGCGGGGGAAGGATTAGAACCTATACCTCTCATTCCGAGTAATGTTAGGAAAGTCATTTAACCAAAGGTAGAATACGATATTAGTTACCATTGTAGTTGATGCTAACAATGATTAAAATCACGAGTGTTAGTGACAAATATTCTCTTTTTTTTATATATATATATATATATATATATATATATATATATATATATATATATATAGAGAGAGAGAGAGAGAGAGAGAGAGAGAGAGAGAGAGAGAGAGAGAGAGAGAGAGAGAGAGAGAGAGAGAGAGAGAGATATGGATATATACATATATATATGTATATGTATATGTATATATATACATACATACATACATATAAACATGCTAGACATACATATGCTTGGTCTCCTCGTTCCTCGGGTATGGGGAGAGGGAATGGTGAGATGGGGGTACCCCGAGAAGAAGGGGGGATGAGATGGGAAGGGTTGAATCTGTGTGCGCGTTTGTGTGTGCGCATATCTACCTAAATATCTAGCCGTCAATTTTAACGGGTTGCATACGCTGTTATTTTGTATAAGCATATACTATCTAAACTCGATGTTGTTAGAACGGACCTTGTATTTAGCATGGTAGAATGCTTCTTGTAGTAATGAAATTATTACAAGAGTGATGCAAAGCGAAATGATACACAAGTAAATTTATTCTGTTTGTGTCAATGTTTTGGAATATTTAGCAAGACATTTCTCGAAGGGGAGAAAATGCGACAGGAATTTTCACAGTGGCTTAAATAGACCACAGACATACCATCAATATAGCGGCTTCCTAATCTGAAACAAGAAAAACGAATTCTGATAATTGTTTGTCACTTCTGTGGGAGTATTATTAATATAAAGTGAATAAGAGAAATGTCTCAAGAGGCATATTGCGTCATACGTAGAGAAATTATAGAGATGTGAGAGACTTTAAGTGATATTGGTATTAGAACTATTAAGCGTTTCATATAACCAACCAACCACATCTTGACACAATTTTTTTCTAAATTACAATACTTGTTTGAGAGCAGGAAAAAGATAGTCAATAAACTTAAACTAGTTCATCCTTCAACCAGACATGAATATACAGTACTTCGAACAAAGCACTATTAAAGTTTCACGGAAAATGTTTCAAGAATTACAAAGTTTCCCCTTTCGGATACGATACATCAATTCACACTACTTTTTTGCACCCCCATCAAAATAGAAAAAATTAAAACTATGTCACTTGGTACATACAATTGAACGTATGTTCAATTGTTTATCAATTCTAACTACACGACTTCTGATACACTTGTATATATACATATTCAAATAATCTACAAATTTATCTTGATATTGAATTCGCTCTGGCTCGGGATCAAGAACAATAGGGGAAATTAATATTTTTCAGTAAAAGCAGAAACTCTTAAAAAAATGAATGATTTTTTTTTTCTTTTTGGTTCTTCGAGGTTTTAAGAATACGACAACTCTATGAATTTTTTTGACATAGTTTTCTTAAACAATAATATTTCAATGGTAATTGTAATTATCTGTAAGAAATTATATAGGGTCGTGCATATTATTCACAACAGATATAAAAGATTCAGTTACCAACACCAGGTATAAGGAGGCATATCCCTAAAGACTGGGTTTTATAAAAACCAACTTTCCTCGAAATGATATCCTAAAATACTTAAATAAATGAATAAAACTACACACAAATAAATGAAATATGGAGTAATAGGTTTATCATTTATAACCAAATGTAAATAGATTGATTATTTAGTCATTCAAATGATAAAATGGTACATAATAAAATAGGATATATGACATCCTTTGTGACAGGCATCGGAAATAAGTAAGTCTACCAGGCTTCAAACCAAGAATCATTTGACTACAGGCCAAGAGCATTAGCCCAAGTTTGGGACTGGATGCAATATAGATAAGTAAAGTTAGTATCTGGGGAATTAATAATCCCGATTCCATTATTTTGTTCATGTAAGGGATTTACTTCTCATAAAAGGGATCTGGTTATGCATTTGTATGCAGAAATTCAATGTGATATTACAGTTGAATTATTCTTATCGTTGCTCATTAATAATTTTCATTTTTCTTGGACATCTAAGGGGGAAGGCGAAAGATAGGGGAAAGAAGTGTCGGCGAACAACAGCAAAATTTGAATATATTGAAAATGAAAATAAAAGTAGATCTAAGTAATTCTATGCAAGGAAAAAGATTTACAGCCTCATTGTTATTTTGCAAGACTCAAACATCGCAAAGAATTTTTTTTTAATGGAATATAAGGTAAGCGTTCGAGAGCAATATTACGCAGAAATAAGGAAATGCCTAGCGTTTTAATCAGGTACCTGTACCAGATATTGTAGGAAGTAAACTATTACGTCACTAGATTCTATAGTGTTTCTGTAGATTTTGAAAACTGTAGAGCTGCCTTTCAACCACCATTACGTTTTCAATATCAGATGAAGGATACTTTATTTTTACCCGGCTCTTTTGTTCATTTACCATTTGAAATTATATCACTGGTTAGTTCCATGTGAATCACTGTATTATATTTTTGTAATATGATATGTGTGTATGTATGTAACGTAAACATTAAAATCATACATGAGTAATCGATCTGTAAAATTAATTTTACTGAAAATTATAATAATAAATTAGGATATTAACGTCACTTATTCATTTGCAGTTCCTTTTATGATATATGTGTTTGTATGTAACGTAAGCATTGGAGTGATACACAAATAATCTGAATACATGTTTAGACGATCCGTAAAACTTAATTCCCTTAAAGATATAATCATAAATTTGGATATTGAATTCATTTATTTGAAAAACTATCAAACCTTTAAACAATAAACTATCTAATCACATAAACAATAAGTAAAATAAACAGCTTTTGATCTTGCGCTGAAAAAAAAAAATGTATTCAAGATGACACAAGAGAGAGCTGCTTCTACGATTTCCTAAATATATTATGTCGTTCGAGAAAATCGCAGAACTTCATTGCCAAAGTTTGCAGTAAAAACGGGAAAAGACATTTTTTTAGAGCAACCTGGCATGCTTACTAAGAGGGCAAGTCTCATAAAAGCATAGAATGATCTTTTTATTCATATAAACTTTATCTGTTAAAATTCAAGTTGGTTATGGCTGGCTGTCCGAATTTTCCCTCTCTCTCTCTCTCTCTCTCTCTCTCTCTCTCTCTCTCTCTCTCTCTCTCTCTCTCTCTCTCTCTCTCTCTCTCTCTTTCTCTTTAGAATTATATAAAAATAATTACGATTCAGCAGGATGTCCAAGACAAAATTGTAAACCTATTAGCACGTGTTACATTGAGGGAAGCCTTCAGAAACGGATAACCAGAAAGAGAGACAAACATACAGAGAAAATGAGAGAATTAGAACACCTTGATGAAAGAAAAGTAGATTAATCAGAGTTTTGTTAGTAATAATGTGTAATATATATGTAAATATATAATACATATAAGTATATCTGTACACATATAAATATATATATATATATATATATATATATTATATATATATATATATATATATATAGAGAGAGAGAGAGAGAGAGAGAGAGAGAGAGAGAGAGAGAGAGAGAGAGAGAGAGGTGCGCGCGTGTGTGTGTGTGTTTGTGTATATATCTAAATTAAAGCTTTAAGCTATCGATTGTATTTGATATCCAACTCAATTTACCTTGTTAATAAATACCGTATAGGGAATTATTCACAATGAATACTTTTACTGACCAAGGATACGAAATCCTCAACTCTACTCACTGGCGATAACCCGGTTGATTGACTATATTGTCTAGTTTTGCTTAAATTCATAACCATATTTTCGAATTCTGTCTTTGTAAAAACACTTATTGTAAATAGGCACCCTGTTTGGATACTACTTCAGAATGTAGAATGAATTCAATATCAAAAGTTATTTGTGGATCAAAGTATGAAATGTCACCACTTTAGATTTCCAGCTCCCTGACACAAAACTTCTCAAGATGTTCAATCAAACCCCGTTGACATCACAAATTTCCTAAATTTATAAGTTTTTTTTTTTCATGTATATTATATTTTAGCTTAACTCATTGCCAACAACCTTTCCTGGAATGAATTTATGAATTTCCAAAAAGGAATAGAACTAATGAATGAATTTTATTAAAGCAATGCACAAAAGCTTTCATTTTTCAAATACTTGCTGGCTTCACTTCAACACTATCTTAAAACTTTTAGATAAGATTATTTGAATTCGTTTCATAATGCCTTGAAAAATAGTCAGAGATCTTAGGCAGTTTTTCATTAATTCCGATAAACCGAAACATGGATCCTTTCTTCTCTTATCCAAAAACCGAACAAACATAATGTGATGCATT
>NC_090739.1:112710961-112715961 GCF_036898095.1 Palaemon carinicauda | reverse complement strand
GCGTACCAGAATTTTTTAAAGCTTTTGAGAGGGTTGCTACCCGGTTGTCTTGGCCCACAGAAATGTGGACGGTACTCATACAGTGTAGATTGACGGGCAAGGCAATCCGGGTGTATAATGCATTGGAAGAGGGCCTTGCCAGAGATTATGACAAAGTAAAGGCTTTGGTTCTCAGGGCCTATGATTTGGTCCCTGAGGCCTATCGCCAGAGATTCCGAACCACTGGCAAGCCCAATTCTATGTCTTATGTTGAGTACGCTCGTCTCAAGGAGGAGCAGTTTGACAACTGGCTGAAAAGTCGTCAAGTTGCTTCCTTCTCTTCCCTGAGGGAACTGATGGTACTGGAGGAGTTTAAGAAGGTGTGTGGTAAAGAATTGAGGGTTCATCTGGAGGACACTAAAATTTTAACTTTGTCCAAGGCGGCTCAGGTAGCTGATGAGTTTGTCCTGACCCATCGGGCTGGGTCAGGTAACTTCTCGTCCTCATACCCTAATAATAATAGTAATTTGTCTTCTAAGTCGAATAATCCCTTTAAAAACCAATCTAGTACCCCAAATAGTAGCATGAGTGATCATGTTGGTAGTGGCTTCAGAAAGGACTTGAGTGGTGGGCACACTCTGGTTTTTTCTAACCGTGGCAATTCGGGTAAAACTAATCAAGTTAGAGGTAATTGCTTTTGGTGCAATAAGCCAGGGCATCGACAAGCTGAATGTAGAGCCAGGAGCCGTTACCTCCAAAAGAATCAAAATAAGAGTCAAAATAATGTTAATCAGCCTACGCCAGTCTCACTAATTTCAAATAATTCTATTTCAGAGAGTAAGAATGGTAAAACTGTGGATCCCCAGGTTAGTAGTGAACCAGATGTAGGTAAAGTAAAACCTGTATTGTGTGAGTCCACTGGTAATTTATGACCATTTAACAAATATGTCTACCCCGGAAAATTGAAATCTGAAACCTCTACACTTTATGTTAAGTTCTTGAGGGACACAGGATCCGCTAGATCTTTGGTGTTGGCAGGGTCCTTGAATAACTTAGTTCCCTATACTGGAGAATACGTGGTCCTGGGAGGATTTCCCGATACGGTGGTATCTGCTCCTTTAGTAAGGGTGGAGCTGTCCTTCCCAGGGTATCACAAGGTTACTGAGCTGGCAGTAGTTGAGAGCCTGCCGATACCAGGAATAGACGGAATCCTTGGGAATGATATGTTGAGTGCAGAGGGGCAGGAATTATTTCCTATTGTTTCGGTCACGGCTTGCCCTGTGGCAATAACTACTCGAGCCTCTGCTAAGCGTGCAGCGGAAGCTGATAATGATGATGACCTAAATTTAAGTAATTTAGAAGTAGAGGTAGCGAAGCCCGGGCTAGTAGAAGGTAGTAGTAGTAGCAGTAGTTCTAGTTTTGGAGTGTTTAAATTATTGAAATCCGATTGTGACCGTCTCTCTTTCATACAGGCTCAAAAAGATGAATTTTCATTTGAGTTAGGTAATACTGACGATTTGACCAGGCCCAGGTTTGTGGTTTTGAAAGGATTGTTGTATAGGGTCAGTCGTCCCCCAACTCATCAACTAAATGTGACTAATTGTTTAAGACAAATTGTCGTACCTACCAAGTTTAGGGAGGCTGTGTTAAGCCTTGCACATGAGGACTCCTTTTCTGGCCACTTAGGCTTAAGTAAAACTTTTTGTAGGTTGAGTAAATTTTTTTGGTGGCCAGGAATGAAGTCTTCGGTGAAGAAATTTGTAAGAACTTGTGAAGTGTGTCAGGTGATGGGTAAACCCAATCAACCTATTCCCAAGGCTCCTCTTAACCCAATTCCTTCAATTGGAGAACCCTTTGCAGAATTGGTAATTGATGTGGTAGGACCTCTGCCTAGGACGAAGTTAGGGTTTACGCATCTCCTGACCATAATGGATAGAGCATCACGTTTTCCTGAGGCCTTTCCAATGAAGAAAATAACCTCAAAAGCTGTGTTTGACAAATTAGTGGAGTTTTTCTCCAGGTATGGACTGCCTCGTAAAATTCAGTCGGATTGCGGCTCGAATTTTACAAGCAGGGTATTTAAGAGTAAGTGTGCTGAACTGGCCATTCAGCATATTACCAGTGTACCCTACCATCCTGAGAGTCAGGGTGTGGTGGAAAGATTTCACCAGACCCTTAAGTGTATATTAAAAAAATATTGTTATGAGCAAGGAGAGGATTGGGATAAAGGGCTTCCCTTTGCTCTCTTTGCCATAAGGAATTTTCCCAATTCTTCTACTGGCGTTGCTCCCTTTGAATTAATATTTGGGCACAAGGTTCGAGGACCTTTGGAAATCTTCCATGAATTGCTCGAAGTAAATCAGAGAGGAGAGCGTACGGTGGGAGAAGTTGTTAGTGAACTTAAGTCCAAGTTAGCCGTAGCTTGGAAGTATGCCAAAGATAATTTGTCTGCTTCCCAAGCTACAATGAAAACCAAATTTGATCAGAAGTGTAAGGTACGCTCATTTGAGTCCGGGGACTTAGTATTAGTTTTAAGCACAGATCCAGACAACTTCCTTGAACCCAGGTACAAGGGCCCCTGGAAGGTGTTGAGAAAGTTGTCAGAGGTCAATTATGAAGTTGAAGCCCCTGGAACTAGTCGTAAATGTAAAATTTTCCACATAAACAGGTTGAAATCTTGCTCTTCTGATAGACGGGATCCGTTGGCCATTGTTTTTGAGCCAGTTATGAGTGTGGTTGCACCTGTTGAGGAAAACTTGGAAGATGTTTTGGACCAGGTGCCTTCAGATGCTCTAGGTAATAACTTGCAAAATTTAGGTGTATTAAAAGAGGGGTTAGAGCATCTGGAGGTACCTCAGAAACAAGATATACTAAACCTAATTATGGAATTTTCTGACTTGTTTCAGGACTCTCCAGGAAGGACGAGGTTGCTCCAGCATGATGTTGATGTTGGGGACGCTTCTCCGGTTAAGCAAAGCCCGTATCGCCTCAGTCCAGAGAAGCGTGCCATTGTTGAAGACGAAATTAAATACATGCTGGAGCACAATCTCATACAACCATCAGTAAGTCCATGGAGTTCCCCTATAGTCTTAGTGAAGAAGCCTGATGGTAAATATCGTATGTGTGTTGACTATAGGAGGGTAAACTCGGTTACTAAAAATGATTCCTTTCCTCTTCCCCGTATTGAGGATTGTCTGGACCTGATAGGTCCTGCTAGGTTTATTACAAAATTGGATCTGTTAAAGGGATATTGGCAGGTCCCCCTATCTGGCCGTGCCCGTGAAATTTCAGCATTTGTGACGCCCTCAGGGCTTTACGAGTGCAAAGTAATGCCCTTTGGGATGAAGAACGCTGCCTGTACTTTCCAGCGTCTGATGAACAGGGTAATTTGTGGCCTGGAAGGTACAGAAATCTATATAGATGACTTGGTGGTACACAGCAACGACTGGCGGACCCACCTGGTAAGATTAAGAAAAGTTTTTGAGGCACTTAGGGCCGCCGGTCTTGTTGTGAATCTGGGTAAATGTAACTTTGGGAAAGCTAAGGTTAGTTATTTGGGTCACGAGATTGGCTTGGGTAAAGTTGCTCCTAAGCAAGCCAATCTCGAGGCCATAGTTGCTTTGAAGAGACCGTGTAATGTCAGAGAGGTTCGTAAGGTGCTGGGTATGTTGGGATATTACCGTAGGTTTGTCCGAAACTTCTCTGACCTTGCACAGCCTTTAACTAATTTATTGAAAAAAGGGCAGAAATTTATTTGGTCTTCTCGATGCGAAGAAGCATTTTTAAAACTTAAAATGTTACTCGTGTCTAATCCAATATTGGTTTCTCCCAATTTTCAGAAGCCATTCATCATAGCCGTGGATGCCAGTGACGTAGGAATTGGGGGAGTCCTCTTTCAAAGGAGTGATGATGGTGAAGTACGCCCCGTATCTTACTACAGCCGTAAGTTACTAGAGGCGGAAAGAAAGTACTCCACCATTGAGAAAGAGGCTCTGGCATTGGTGCGGACATTGGTACATTTTAAACCTTATGTAACTAACTTTTCATTCCCTATAGAAATTTGGACCGACCATAATCCGTTGGTATTCATTGAACGTATGAAGGGATCAAACCAGAGGATTCTGCGTTGGGCCCTTCAGCTACAAGAGTTCAATTTAATTATAAAACACATTAAAGGGGTGGATAATTGCATCCCGGATGCTCTCTCACGTGTCTGAATTTTGATCTCTCCCTTTGTTTATTTTTTTTGGGGGGGGACCCTCTCGGTTCGCCTGGTTGCATGTGTTGAGGTTACATCCATGTTTCGAGGTATGTATATATTGAGCTCAGGTATAAGGTTGGTACTCTTGTAAATTGTTCTAGGACCTAGGTTGGTGTGGATAATTCTATATCATATTTTTTTTTTTCTGTGTGCCTACTAAAATTTATTGTTGACAGGTATAGGATTGAATGTCTGTCCAAATGTTTGATGATGTATTTAAAACTTGCTATGTTCTTGTCCTTTTGCTTAGGTTTAAGATGTTTTTACCTTGTGCTTGGTTTATTACTGTAGATACCACGTTTAAGACTTTGTTTTGTTTTGGTTTAAGATATTTTATCTTATCAGTAGTTTGTAGTAGCTTTAGTGTTTTCCCTGAATTTTCTTTATTTTTGTGGCCCTGCATTTTCTGATGTGTTGTCCAGCCTTGTGGCATATCATTAAAAGAAAAATTTTGCATTTAGTGAATGAAAATTATTTTTCTTGGGGGAGGAAGGTGTTATGTTAAAGTAGGTTATTTAATTGTTTATAAATAAATTCGGTCTTCGGCAGGAGTAAAAGTTAACTGCCCTTTTCATAAGAGTTCGGTGATAACCTTCGCTCCTCCTCGTCGTTAATTAGTGAATTGCCATTAACTCTTTTGTTTATTTTTCTTTCCGAGTGTTTGGTGTTTAGTGAGAGCCGTGGACGAGACTACTGCTGCCTGGAATGTTCAGTTCGGACCGTGCATTGATCACAGACGTATAGCCTAATTCAGCAGCCA
>NC_090739.1:112703461-112705961 GCF_036898095.1 Palaemon carinicauda | reverse complement strand
TTCTTTGGTTTTCATTTTGATACAGATTTAGATTTGACAATATTTCAAATAGTGTGCAAATGATATTCCATGGCATTGTAAAAGTCCTTTGTTTATTGATACGTTTACTGTATATGAAGACGATGTTTTTATATAAAAAAAAAATAATGTAATTTATCTATTTTAAAATAGATAATAAAATTATTACTTATATAGCGTCGACACGTGCCAGCCACATAGACAATATATATATATATATATATATATATATATATATATATATATATATATATATATATATATATATATATATATATATATATATATATATATATATATATATATATATATTAGAAGAAAAAGAAGAAATAATGTCTAAAAATAAAGATGAAAAAACAGGATAAGTTAAAAGTTTTAATTAACTCTTTTTAAATACATTTATTCAAATAAAAAAGGTTTGGGTCAACACTTACAAATACATTTATTCCGTAAGTTTTGATGGCACACGGGAAAGTTGCTGAAGTTTTCAAAATATTTTCATGCGTCTTTTGTGTCTTTTATTTCAACTTCAAATGTTGTGGTTTGATAAAATAAATTATATACGTTACTGATATGGATTTTGCTGTATAGGGTGAATTATATATATATATATATATATATATATATATATATATATATATATATATATATATATATATATATATATATATATATATGTGTGTGTATGTAAGTATATATATGTTTATATATATACATATATACATAATGAATGTATGGTATATCCATGGTATATGTCTACCTGTTATTGTTTAAAAAACTTATAAAGATGTTATGTATCCTGCAGAACTTCAAAACGCTATTAATCAAATTGCTAAATCTTTTTTTATTATGTTCAAATATTTATAGAATTATTATTCAAATCTGGCTTACCTGGTTCTTCTATAATCGACAATTGGAAATGTTATAGAAATAAAGAGAACCAAATAAAGATCCTGCAAAATACCTTTGGTAAAATCTTCCTGATATCAAGCTATAAGATTTAGAAAATACGTTCTTAGTGAACATAAAAAAATAAATATTCCTAAAAATTATTTTTCCAAAATAGTCCTAAAAGTAACTGAAAGAATTATTAGAACTAATATTTGTAAGTATATATATATATATATATATATATATATATATATATATATATATATATATATATATATATATATATATATGCATGCAATATTTTCTCTTTTATATATATATATATATATATATACTATATATATATATATATATATATATATATATATATATATATATATATATATATATGTGTGTATATATATATATATATATATATATATATATATATATATATATATATATAAAATAACAGAGAAGTGGATGGGATGGCAATCTATCGTAGTCTGAAGAGAAAGGAAAGCCGATATATAAAATAGAAAATAACAACATCTATAACTGATCTATGGTCTACCTAAAATGTTCTAGAAACATTTACGTTCATATCAAAAGTAATAACAGAAGGTGATTACAAAGTATGTAAACACTGCATATTTAACTTTCATTATCTCACTAAGCTGATTCATTTACAAATTAAGAACAGAAAATTAAATAGGTCAAGGAAATTTTGGAAAAAATAATAAGGATAATAATATTGATGGGTATCAAAATAATATTACAATGGAATCCTTTCACAATAAAATTGTAAGAGTTGAATAAATGTTAACTAGCAGTAACTTGAATATCCAAGTGATTGGGAATTCTGTTAACGAGTTTCTTGATAAAGTGCTTATGGCTGACTTGTTACCAACTAAAAAAAGTAAAACCAAATCTTCCAAGGTCAGGTTTGTAGTAACTACAAGTAGAAGAGAATATTTGTATCAAACCACATCAAACTTACTGATAAAGACAATGACGTAGAATTTATTTATCATTAATGAAAGTCTGTACACGCTAAAACAAATATTTGAGAGACGCCATTTTAGAGAACAAGTAGTCTAATGGTATTATCTATATAAGTAATTCAGTCGAGCATCTAAGAATGACTGAAGCTATTTTAAGCAAAGCTATAAAGCCTTCTTTTAAATTTTCAGGAAGGTTCCGATAAGCTTTAAAAGTTTTGAAGCACTTACTTTTATGCCCTTATATATTTTTTTTTTATCTATTTTTTACTACTGACAAACGAGTATTTTATTGATCTTTTACTGCTGATATCCAGTGTATGATGAATGTTTTATGTTGACAGTAAAGATATCATTTCTAAATTCTGACAATATGTTTTAACAAGTGATGATATTTATTATTTGCTTGTGTGTTGTACACTATTTGTTGAATTCTGTTCAACACCAGCTTACTTAAATAAGTAGTTAATCTTTTTACTCTCGACCCTAGCCAAGAACATTCGGCTTGTTATACGTAAAAAATAAAAAGGATTTTACCTGATAATTGTATTATATTTATGAAAGTGTTATTATTATTTGTATAAAAATAACATTTAGACAAAATATGATTT
>NC_090739.1:112685587-112695587 GCF_036898095.1 Palaemon carinicauda | reverse complement strand
AAACACTTTCATCTAAAAGAACAATCAGCAGACAACAAAATGTCTTGAAGGATTTTATTAGGATACTAATTGTGGATCGACTCCAAATGTTGTATTTCCTCTATCTCTTTGTACATCGATTATATATTACGTAGTAGTGTAGTGAGTCTGGAATGCTAAGTCAACAAAAAGGATGAAATTTGTGAAGAAACTAACAAGAACAACCAACAATATTGTAAACATAGTTTTGATGATGCAATATGTTGCATTATTCTAAGCAAGATTAAAGTAGAATCATACTTCAGTAACATTATTGTTTTCAATTTGGAAAAAGGTATTGCAAGAATTACTGTTTTATCTTCCTTTTCATATCTTCGATTTCTTAACGTTGGCTATTAAGGTGCGTAAGTAACCTGTTTTGAGCGACCCGTTTTCCTTTTCATTTAGGCGCAATAATGAGGCTTACGTCTCATTATATATTAAATCAATGACAGATTTTATCATTATAAAATTATATTAAAAGTTCTATCAAAAGCTACGTAATACGAACAACTCCTAACAGGTAAAAGAATGGATAGTAGGAGGGAGATATTCAATAATAATAATAAAAAACTATTGTACATTCTCTTCACAAACAATAAAAAACAAATCCAGAAAAAATATATCTCAGAATTAAGATAATTCATTATTATTCTTTAAATAGTAAAGCTCAATAATGAATTAATTAGAGGTTTATTTAAAAGTTTAAAGGAAATTGCAGATCTCCGTTTTGGTGTTACTGTTGAAGGTGGATTGTATGCGGAAGGGATTAAGGGCTGACCAAAGTAAATATTAGATGATTTACGTCATCATAAACAATCCATTTGTAATTATGAGTCTATATCCAAACACAGAATCTACTTTAATTAAGATGTCTTGATTTGAACTTACAAGAGATACTTTTCTGTTACAGATTTACTCAAGTTCATTCATTGCTGTATACCTTGTGGACACTGAGAGATTTGAGAGTGCTATTAAAAAACGAACCACTAATAACATTTAAAATGTAAATATAAGGTAAAAACTTACTCAGGACGTCAAAATCACTACCTTGACATGCAACAGGGACTTGCTGGGCCGATTTCTTATTATGGCTTGCAGAAAATATCTTTGTCTAGAATATGATTTTTCCTTTCCACTCATTCCAGCGATTCCAGATGCGAATCTGAACGACTTCGAAAGAAAACCCTGACTCTCCATATGTCTTCAGAAGAAATAGCCGTAGAGTTCTGAATGTGTCCAGAACGGAATCTTCACGGAGCTGTAAATCAAATCACGTAATTTATCATTATTATTATTATTATTATTATTATTATTATTATTATTATTATTATTATTCTTATTATTATTATTATTATTATTATTATTATTATTATTATTATTATTATTATTATTATGAGTTATTAGGGCCTATTGAAAGCAGATAAAAAAAGACAATTTTTCGCGATTCCTAAACGGCTTTGGGAGAAAATTTTCGTGCATCTCCAAAAGGATTCAGAAGAAATTTCCATAGACTTAGCATGGAATTCTGAAGGATTCCAGAAATCTCTAAACGATTTCGGCAGAAAATCTTCCTGAATCTCCTCTCCAAATGACTTCAGAAGAAATAGCCGTAGACTTAGCATAGAGTTCTGAATGACTCCAGAACGGAATCTTCCCGGAGCAGTTCTGAACAGCTCCGCCCCGGATTCCAAAAGACTTCTGAAGACCTGATCTCTCTCTCTCTCTCTCTCTCTCTCTCTCTCTCTCTCTCTCTCTCTCTCTCTCTCTCTCTCTCTCTCTCTCTTTTTTTTTTTTTTTTTTTTTTTTTTTAACATACCTTGCAACACCTCACGATCTGTATGTACTGTAGCTATGGAAGTTTACGCAGTGAACATTGGGAGGAGGATTTCACTTTACTCACAGAGCTCGCGTTCTGGCGGAACAGGTAACTGACTGTGAGAATTTTGTTACAGCTACAGGATGAACTGGAGGCTATTCGGAACACCTTCATCTACAGATAGTTTGGATAGGTGCTGCCGAAGTTGGCGAGCTTTTAAGAACATAATGTAAGCGCCATGAAGGATAATTTGCTTGCGGTTTAGCGACGATGTCCTATAATTGCACTGCATTGGTGCAAAGCGGTGAGCGACGTGTGTTTCTTCAAAATTCGGCATTGTATTGAACATATCAGGACGGCATTGGTAAATATATTGTGTTGCTCTTCGTTGACTTTAGTATGATGGCGTTTAGTGTATACCGAGAAATCAATGGCATCCATGTCTTTACCCATCGCACTTATAGGTAAAGACATGAAAGCCATCGATTTCTCCGAGGAATCTGACGAACCGAGGATAAACAGAGCTGAAATGTCTCTTGAAATCTCGAAGGAGATTGGCGAACTAAGCAGAGAAGATCTTGAAAAACTATAAAAGACAGAAGGGAATAGGGAAGGAAAGCCTTTATATGAAGAAGTATAAAAAATAGCCTTTAATTATAGAGGTAATTCACCTAAAAACTGAGGTCAAATAGCCTCTACTATTAGCGGTTAGTCGCCTTAAAACAGAGGTATCAAAGACCCTCTAGTGCTAGAAATAAAGCACCCAAAAATAAAGGTAAAAGAGCTTTTAATTGTAAGAAGTAAGGGGATTAAAATAAAGGTCAAAGAAACTCTAATGCTAGAGTATAGCACCTCAAAATAGAGGTCAAAGAACCTCTAATGCTTAAAGTAAGGAGCCTCAAAACAGAAGTCAAAGAGCCTCTAATGCTAAAAGTAAGGAACCTCAAAATAGAGGTCAAAGACCCTCTAATGCTAAAAGTAAGGAGCCTCAAAATAGAGGTCAAAGAACCTCTAATACTAAAAGTAATGAGCCTCAAAATAGAGGTCAAAGACCCTCTAATGCTAAACGTAAGGAGCCTCAAAATAGAGGTCAAAGAGCCTCTAATTCTAAAAGTAAGGAGCCTCAAAATAGAGGTCAAAGAGCCTCTAATGCTAATAGTAAGGAGCCTCAAAATAGAGGTCAAAGAGCCTCTAATGCTAAAAGTAAGGAGCCTCAAAATAGAGGTCAAAGAGCCTCTAATGCTAAAAGTAAGGAGCCTCAAAATAGAGGTCAAAGAGCCTCTAATCATCTAATGCTAAACGTAAGAGGCCTCAAAATAGAGGCCAAAGAGCCTCTAATGCTTAAAGTAAGGAGCCTAAAAATAGAGGTGAAAGAACCTCTAGTGCTAAAGATAAGAACCCTCAAAATAGAGGTCAAAGACCCCCTAATGCTAAAAGTAAGGAGCCTCAAAATAGAGGTCAAAGAGCCTCTAATGATAAAAGTAAGGAGCCTGAAAATAGAGGTCAAAGAGCCTCTAATGCTATAAGTATGGAGCCTCAAATTAGAGGTCAAAGAACCTCTAATGATAAAAGTAAGGAGCCTTAAAATAAAGGTCAAAGTGCCTCTAATACTAAAAGTAAGAAGCCTCAAAATAGGAGTCAAAGAGCCTCTAATGCAGGAGATACAGCACTTCAAAATCGAGGTCAAAGACCCTCTAATGCTAAAAGTAAGGAGCCTCAAAACAGAGGTTAAAGACCCTCTAATGTTAAACGTAAGGAGCCTCAAAATAGAGGTCAAAGACCCTCAAATGCTAAAGGTAAGGAGCCTCAAAATAGAGGTCAAAGACCCTCTAATGCTAAAAGTAAGGAGCCTCAAAATAGATGTCAAAGAACCTCTAATACTAAAAGTAAGGAGCCTCAAAATAGAGGTCAAAGACCCTCTAATGCTAAACGTAAGGAGCCTCAAAATAGAGGTCAAAGAGCCTCTAATGCTCAAAGTAAGGAGCCTCAAAATAGAGGTCAAAGACCCTGTAATGCTAAACGTAAGGAGCCTCAAAATGGAGATCAAAGACCCTCTAATGCTAAAAGAAAGGAGCCTCCAAACAGAGGTCAAAGAGACTCTAATGCTAAAAGTGAGCAGTCTCAAAATAGAGGTCAAAGAGCCTCTAATGATAAATGTAAGGAGCCTCAAAATAGAGGTCAAAGACCCTCTAATGCTCAAAGTAAGGAGCCTCAAAATAGAGGTCAAACAGCCTCTTATGCTAAAAGTAATGAGCCTCAAAATAGAGGTCAAAAACTCTCCAATGCTAAAAGTAAGGAGCCTCAAAATAGAGGTCAAAGAGACTCTAATGCTAAAAGTGAGCAGTCTCAAAATAGAAGTCAAAGAGCATCTAATGCTAAACGTAAGGAGTCTCAAAATAGAGGTAAAAAACCTTCTAATGCTCAAAGTAAGGAGCCTCAAAACAGAGGTCAAAGAGCATCTAATGCTAAAAGTAAGGAGCCTCAAAATGGAGGTCAAAGACCCTCTAATGCTAAAAGTATGGTACCTCAAAATAGAGGTCAAAGAGACTCTAATGCTAGAGGTAAAGCACTTCAAATTAGAGATAAAAAAACATATAATGCTAAGATTATGGTACCTCAAAATAGAGGTCATAGAGTCCTTAATACTAAAGGTATGGCACCTCAAAATAGAGCTGAAATATCCTCTAATGTTGGGAGTGTGGCACCTCAAAATAAAAGGTCAAACAGCCTCTAATGCTAGAGGTAAGGTACCTCAAAATAGAGGCCAAATAGTCTGGCCTATTCTTTGTATATTCACCCTACGCATTGGTTTCCTGCGCGCCAGCGCTTTTCTGCGCCTTCACCAAAAACTGTGCTTTAGCATAAACTGAGCACCAGCAGCATCCTGTGCGCCAACGCTCCAGTACTCTCCTTCGCGTCAGAGGCAAAAAGAATGAAAACTTTTTAACAGGTTAAAATTGCCTCGTTCCCCTCCCCGCAAACGCATGACAGCATGCCCACCGGGCAAAATGGGAAGAGGCTTCGCAGAAGGGTTCAAGATCCCGAGGATTTCATCTTCCAAGGCGAATCAAATGATTCCCCTGAAGAAAGGAAAGATGAATACTGTGAAGAACTGCAGAGTATAATAGGTGAGAACCTAGAGAGATATGAAAATTATGATTAATGACTTCAGTGCTAAAACTGGAAGGAATAATAAAGGGAAAGAAAATGTGATGGGTGTTGAGGTTCATGGCGAAGTTGCAAATGAAAATGGGGCACATTTTATAAGTTATTGTTCAACAAATAATCTTGTGACTGGAGGTACTCTTTTCCAGCACAAGGAGATCCACAAATATACAAGGACTTCATCATGTGGCAATAGCAAATATCAAATAGATCACATAGCCATTGATAAAGAGAGAAGGAGGACTCTGGTAAATGTGACAAACTATAGAGGTGCAGTTATTGGTTGTGATCACCAGCTCCCCATAGCCACACAAATATTAAAACTGAAAGAACCCAACAGAAATGTAGATAGAATACCTAAGTTTGATACAACTAAGCTTCTAGAGGATGAGCACAGAAATCTTTGTAACTGAATGTAGCAATCGATTTACAGTCTTAAGAGACTTTAATAGACGAAGTTTTGGGACATGCAGTTACAAGGAGAAAACCATGGATATCAAATGATACTTGGGATACTATAAAAAGAAGACAAAGACAGAAATTGATTCCTTGAAGTTTTCGTGGAAGTAATGAAAATTACAAGGCACAGCATGGCAAGTATTTCAGTATTGATACTGAGGTCAAAAAAAATATCAGGAATGATTGGAGAGAATATTTAGACAGGAAAGCAGATGAGGCTGACGAAGCTATGAATTCAGGGAGTGGCTTTGTTGTAGAAATTGCTTTTGGAATTATTAAAGAAAGCTCTACGGGAAAAAAGAAGCATATACCCATCAAAAAGAAAGATGGATCTGTTATAACAAAAGAACATGAAGAAAGGTAACGTTGGATTGAACACTTTACTGAGGTCAAGAATAGGAAATGCGAAGGGAATAATTTGGTTGATATACCTGAAACTGATGAAGACCTTGATGTGCCCATGAATTAATTAGGTGTGTTTGAAGTCGAAGCTATTCTTAAAAAAAAAAAACTGAAAAGATGGAAAGCCCCTGGATATGAAGGAATAACTGCTGAGATGATATTGCCTGAAAATGAAGTGACTCCCAGATTACCTACAAGATTATTTTGTAGAATGTGGCGTGAAGAGGCAAAGCCTTATGTATGGGAGCTAGGAGTGCTGGTGAAAATGACAAAAAACAAAAAAAGATCAGACTGATTGCAATTATTACAGAGGCATCACACTTACGTCAGCTGTCATGAAAATATATAGAATGCTCATTCTAAAGAGACTAGAGAGAAAGATTGATGAAAAGTTGAAAGATGAACAAGCGGGTTTTAGAAAAGGTAGAAGTTGTACTGACTAAATTTTCATTTAAGACATGTGGTACAGCAATATGTAGAATATAGAATTCCACTTTTGATGGTATATGTGGGCTATGAAAAAACTTATGATTATGTGCTCTAGCAAATTTTGTGGAGTCCTGCGACATTATGAAGTTCCTCTCAAATGTGTAAATTTAATTGTCTGTTCATAAGCATAGCAAATGAAAAGTTAATGTTAGTGGCGTCTTATCAAACGAATTTCCAGTAAAAAGTGGAGTACTCTAGGGGAATGTGTTGTTACCTATGTTATTTGTCCTCCTCATAGATTTTGTAATGCATAGATCGGTTGGGGGTGGTGGAGAAGGATTGGACTGGATTGGTAACAGAAAATTAGGAAACCTAGAGTATGCTGATGACTCTGTCCTAATTAGCAGAACACCACAGGGCTTGGAAAGTTTGCTTACCAGAATGCATGAAAAATCACATGAGGTTGTGCTCGAGATAAATAGAAGAAAGGCAGATGATCAGAACGGAATATGCAATGGAAGATGAAATATCTTTGGAAGGATAAAGGATTAATGAGGTAGAATTATTTAAATATTTAGGAACTATGATATCTAATATAGGAGCTTCAGAATTCGAGTTTAATGAAAGATTGAAAAAAGTAAATCAGAGGATGGCTAGGTTAAGTCAAAGTTGGAAATCAGGTCGCATAAAATTACATATAATAATCAGGCTATATATCAGTTTAGTGAGATCGGTATTACTGTATGGTCGTGAATCTTGGTATATTAATGAAACTCATTTTGTAGATTTGAGAACAAAGCCCTCAGAAGAATATTGGGTGTTAAATGACAGGACAGGATTAGAAATGAAACTAAGAGAGATTACTCGAGCGCCACATGTGGATGAGATCATGGTGAGGGGTAGATGGAGATGGTTTGGGGATGCTCTTTGTTCTCCCTAAGAGACATTAGTTCACCAAACTATAAACTGGCCTCCACAAGGCACTGGAAGGGTTGGAAGACTCAGGACTATAAAGCATGAAGTAGGATATGGTGATTGGAGAAGCATTGAATTAAAAGCTGAAGATAGAGACGACTAGCGAAATCTAATTGAGGCCCTTTGCGTCAATAGGCGTGGGAGGAGATGATGATGATGATTTGTGGCTTCAAGCATCTAGCTCAAGGCGAGTCACTTAGCCTGCTTCTTCCTCTAAAAACCCTTTTGTTGCTCTACCAATGCAAAATAATGGACGATCCTTAATATCTTCCAAAATAATTTGAATTTCTTTTTTATTACTTTTATTTTAGGTATAAATAAATCCTTATCATTCACTATCGGGACTATCCTAGTAGTTAAATTATCACTATTTATTACCCTGGTCAATTTAGATTTTTTTTTGTATTTACGTTAGTGTTTGCAGACATTGTTTCTTAAAGAATCGAGATATTTGGTTGCTTTGTATTTCCATGATTTTTCATGTTTCTATCTCTCTTTCTTTGTGTTTTTCTTTTATTTTTCTTCATTTCATCTTTTTTTCTTAAATCTTCGATTGTATCCCTTTCTTTTGTAGGTAAAAGTATCTCTTTGATGGCTCGTTCATAGTATGAGGTAACAATGATAAGAATAAAATGGATAGGTACAACTTAGGACGAATATTGTTTATGGGATCAGCTTTGCCCCTCCTTGATGTATCTATCATTCTGTTCACTCTAATGCTGCTCCATTTAACACCATATCAAAAAGGCAACATGACAGTTATCAACATGGAAATTAGCAGGAACAGTAAAAATATATTCTATTACAATTCCTGAAATTTTCATTTGGATGTGTGAATTATTATAGGAACAATGTATAAAGTATAGAGGTTTTTTTTTAGATATTTCTAGCATTTGGGTTGACACCCCTCTCGAGGATGTTACCATGTTTTGGTCAATCTCTTTGAAGGTTTCACCCCCTGAGTGTCAACAGCTTTAAGAGTATTCCCCAGTATTAAATAACTTTTTGAGAATCATATCATAACCATCGAGCTAGAAAGAAACTTTTTCTTAATGTAACTCTCAGGGTGTCACCCCTTTTACTGCACGCCTTATGTCTTATTTTGAATTTTTATGATTACATATATGCATATTTATACATAAAAGTATATTTGTGTGATCGAATACAAAGTTTGATTTACATATTCATATAGTAAGGCAAAATTGGACAGTTTTCAAAACCATGGTCAGACAAAATTGGACAGGCAAACTTCTCACCTTTTTCTTGGCGAGGCAAAATTGGACAATCTTGGATTACGGACACAAAAATTTATGTAAGTCTATAATTTTTTTTCTAGCATATTTATATTGATAGGGACCACAAATTGTCATAGTTTGCCCAACTGAGCATTGGCGCTTAACGGAGATACAGACGTGTCCAAAATTGCCTCACTGTCCAAAATTGCCTCGCATCTAAGACATTTTTTTATTGCTGAACTACAAGAATTTTTAATTCTTTGATGATTATGAAACATGTCATTTTTATAGATGAGACCTACCTCTCTTGAAAACATGTTTGATATTTGGTCATAAATTATTAATATAGATTTTGTACAAAGGTTACTAAAAAGGTGTCCAAAATTGCCTCAGCCTACTATATCTAGCTTATTTGCTCCACATTTTTTCTAGAAATATAAAAAATTTAATCATTTTAATAAAGAGAAGTAGTAAGAATAAAGTCCAAAGTATAGAGTAGATTAGGTTCCCAATAATATATAATAATTAAAACCAGTGTTTGTATTATATTAATAAAAATGTTTTATAGAACATTTTTGGTGTAATAGTGCCAAGAAGGATGCAAGATTATGTTTTCAATGACGGTGACTGTCAACTGTTCAGTACCCTGGAAAAGAGAGAGAGAGAGAGAGAGAGAGAGAGAGAGAGAGAGAGAGAGAGAGAGAGAGAGAGAGAGAGAGAGAGAGAGAGAGAGAGAGAAATATGATGGTGGATTATTTTACTGCTATAAAACATAACAAATATTATTTTCTCACTGCATGTATTGATGAATCAATAGATTATCATTATATCCCCATTTCATGTAACTATTTTTCAAAACTTTTTATTTCCACTATTTATAAATATTTTTTTTTCTTTTTGTCTATATCTTTCGATAGTTATAATAACAAAGCAACCTAAAATGTTTAACAATTATCAATTGGCATTACAGGTCTGAATTACATTTCAGAGCTTTTGTTATGAAATTAGTCCGCAGAGATAATGAATGTTTTCAGCTTCGAACATTTCCACTGGTTTCATTGATTATTTATGATTATGTACAAGACACAGGTGAAGAGCGCAGCATATCCATCGTACCTTCACGGTTTATTGAGTTTTCGCCGCAGGTGGATAACATGTGAAAGTGTTCATTACCGGAGGATTACTTATTAGTCAGGCTTTAAAACGAAACCTGTTGGAGAAATCTTTCTTTCTCCGTTATACATTTTACCTTGAAGGGGTAGATTTAAGTGAGGAGAGGTGAAGATGCAAGGCTGGACCCAAACTCTTGACCAAGCAGTTATTGGGAACCAATCAGATGGGCGGCCTTGTGTGTCATAATCTGAAATCGATCAAAGTTCCAGAAACTCGCAGTTTCAGTGCAGAGCCACTATTCTAAGGGCCCATCAGTCCCACTTCTTGCTCACAGGAGTGAAAGAGCTGTATCTTAGTGGCTTCTGTCAAACTTGGAAACAGATTG
>NC_090739.1:112678087-112680587 GCF_036898095.1 Palaemon carinicauda | reverse complement strand
TAAATTTTATCTTTTATCTATTTAGTTGACATGTTAATAAACACAATTAATAAATTCATCCAAATACTGCCAGTGGGTATACTGCCCTTGGACTTATAGCATCTTGCTCTTCCAACTAGGGTTGTAGCTTAGCTAATAATAATAATAATAATAATAATAATAATAATAATAATAATAATAATAATAATAATAATAATAATAATAATAATAATAATAATAATAATAATAAAGCCTTGGGTGATTTTAGAAACAGCTGGAATTTATTTTTTATTAAAAAAGAACTAAAGTGAATCCCAATTAGTGTCAGTATATATATATATATATATATATATATATATATATATATATATATATATATATATATATATATATATATATATATATATGTGTGTGTGTGTGTGTGTGTGTATATATATAAATATAAAAGAAAAAAACCACTCCTGCTCTCCTATTCACTTCTTTATGCATACTTTGAATCCTCTTAGAAAGTATTATTGTTATGACATTGTGGTCTAAGAATATTTACCATCGAGAAAGCGCTGGCATGAAGTTCCCAGTATGAACTCAATGAATTGAACGAAAATCAATCATGACTAAGAGATATGGGGTTTACCCTTCTGTTTCAGAATAATATGAGGATTCAGTTCGCATAATACATATAATCTATGGATGACTGGCTTAGACAGTAATGATTAAAATTGGCAATACTTAGCTAATCAAAGTAATTTAAGACATTCTCTTGACCGACAGCGTATGAAGAATAAACTAGTTGATCTTATTTTTATCATACTGTAATGTTTTAATTTCCTTTGGGTCTACTACTACATAACTATCGAAACTCAAAATCATTGCTCTAAAATGCACTTTTATTTCATTCAACTATTGGAAGAAGAAGAGTTAATTATGAATCAAAATATATACCCACTGGCAGTATTTGGATGAATTTATTAATTGTGTTTATTAACATGTCAACTAAATAGATAAAAGATAAAATTTATCGTTATTTTTTGTGATAAAGGTATACAAAAATAATGATAAGGTAATTATCACCCTCTTTGATAAACATAAACTCTGACAAATACAGATAAATACACAAACATACTCAAATGCAAGAAGGATACACCAACACACACGTATAGGAATTCTATGAAAGCGCATTCCATAAAAATAATGAGTTTTTTAAAATATCCACATTGCAATCAGTCTCAGCCGTAGCTGGTCGAGATATCAAAACGATGGAGAGTAATGTATTTTCTCACTCCCCTCTATTTTCTTTATAAAGTTTACTTTTCTATTCACATTATAATTGTCACTTTATCCTTATTCACTCAATATATAAACAGTTGTTTATATAATTGGAACTGTGGTTTAAAATGTATAAATGCACGGATATATTGTAATTTAAGGAACAAAAACATACAAACGTACGAATAACTATATAAGTATACATTGCAAATAAGGTTTAAATGTAAAAAAAAAATATATTGTAATGTAAGGAACAACAGAATACTAATTATATAAATAATTATATAATAATATCTTAAGTATATACATACGCACATATACACAAACACATAAGTATATATATATATATATATATATATACATATATATATATATATATATATATATATATATATATATATATATATATATATATATATATATATATGTATATAGTGTATATAGTTTTTGTTTCAACACAGGGCTGAGCTGAATCAATAGATGGCTGATACCTTCACGGTAAATTTGAGGCTAAATCGAGGGTCCTTCCTCTCTTGGAAATGACTCGATATGATCATGTCAAGATTGGTGTCGTTAACTTTGACATGAAATAAGATAAAACTGTTGCTCGGATGAGGCGAAAGTAAAGGAAGCAACGAACAGGACAAAATGGTTCTGTTTTTAACAAAAGAGAGAGAGAGAGAGAGAGAGAGAGAGAGAGAGAGAGAGAGAGAGAGAGAGAGAGAGAGAGAGAGAGAGAGAGAGTATAATCTTCCTTTTTTTTTACTTATTTTGTCCAAATTTATGTATTTATTTTCATTTACTTTATTTAGTAATTAACATCATTTGAATAATAACACTCAAATTCTCAAAGAACAAACAAAAAGAAATCTAGCAAACATCCCACAGTTCATGAATACATATAGTTCAAACACACACACACATACATACACACACTACACACACACACACACACACACACATATATATATATATATATATATATATATATATATATAATATATTATATATATATATATATATATATGTATATATATATATATATATATATATATATATATATATATATATATATATATATATATATATATATATATATATATATATATATATATATATATATATATATACATATATATATATATACATATATATATATATATATATATATATATATATATATATATGTATATATATATATATATATATATATATATATCATATATATATCTATATATCTTATATATATATATAT
>NC_090739.1:112670050-112672550 GCF_036898095.1 Palaemon carinicauda | reverse complement strand
GTGTATTACCACAGTAAGAACCACAGCTTCTAATAAATTTAGCCCAAAATAAGATATAAACACGTTTCTAAAATTACTCGTACCATATCATTTGCTGTTAGATCTACAATACAGCTGCTCATTATTATCCACCATGCCAAGTTGGAAAAAAGATTCTTAGGATTAATACGAGGTCAAAATGTTAAATTATGATACTGCATAATTATATGTATACATTATGTATACTATATTGATAATCCCCAATATCTCTGTCTGTCTAAAAGCCTGCATATACTATACAAATACCTACAGTAAATCTGTATGAAACGAGTAGTTTACAATACTGATAAGTACCTGTACTGTAAAATAGAATACGTTGGTGAGGTACATAATGATGGATTTAAAAGATTATTTGCGTTGTGTTTTGTACTGCACAATGTATATAAAGTACGGTAAAAAGTATACTAAGTGTGTACTGTACATACTAGAGTATATTTTTTTTCATTAATCTAGGCCACTCTGGTAGCCCCGATTCACTGAGGCCGGATGATTACATATAGTGATAATAATGAAGTTCTTAAGGTCCCTACAATGGTGATATAATGGAAGGAAGTGTAAGCCTTCTTCTATATTCATGTGCAGAGGCGAGAGAAGGAACAATACCTGATGAGCCCTTTCTTTCTTTGAAGCAACGCATACTTCAATTAAATCCATTGTTTTATTGTACTTAATCATTTGGTAAGCTTTCGTTGTGATATATGGATAGTAATATCTTATGCACTCCTGGTGTAAATTGTGGCCTGAGACTGAGGACGGCAATGGGTAGAGCACGTCTCTTAATGCAGGGTCAGCATATGAAAAAAAAAAAAAAAGTGTTGCGTCCGTAGACTTGAGTAAATATTGGCAATATTCATTGGGTGAGGTCTGATATTATTATTATTATTATTATTTGCTCAGCTATAAACCTAGTTGGAAAAGCAGGATGCTATAAGCCCAGGGGCCTCAGCAGGGAAAATAGCCCAGTGAGGAAAGGAAAGAAGGAAAAATAAAATATTTTAAGAACAGTAACAACATTGAAATAAATATTTTCTATACAAACTTCAACAAAACAAGCGGAAGAGAAACCAGATAGAAAAGAGTGACCGAGTGTACCCTCAAGAAAGAGAACTCTAACCCAAGACAGTGAAAGGCCATGGTACAGAAGATATGGCACTACCCAAGACTAGAGAACAGTGGTTTCATTTTGGAGTGTCTTCCTCCTAGAAGAGCTGCTTACCATAGCTAAAGAGTCTCCTCTACCCTTACCAAGAGGAAAGTAGCCACTGAACAATTACAGTGCGGTAGTTAACCCCTTGAGTATGGAAAAATTGTTTAGTAGTGTCAGTGTTGTGAGATGTATGAGGACAGAGGCGAATATGTAAAGAATAGGCCAGACTATTCGGTGTTTGTGTAGGCAAAAGGAAAGTGAACTGCAACCAGAGAGAAGAAGCCAATTTAGTACTGTCTGGCCAGTCATAGACCCCATAACTCTCTAGCGGTAGTATCTCAACGGGTGGCTGGTGCCCTATTCGACCTATTACAATCTATTGTTATTATCGAAAGATGGCTTCGTATTTGCCTGCGTCAAACCAATATGTCTGTCGGATGTTAATCAGAAGACCTGATTGGTAGCACACGCTCTTTGAAGCTTTGGTTGTGTTCTTTTGGGACCGCTATCAATTAGGTTCTTTTCACTTATACCTCAATATACTGGTAAGGATGATTCAATTGTGTGTAACTGGATGGCGGGTTGTAGGGCATATTATGAATAAAAAATACCTTTGAGGGTTTATAGTTTCATCATAATAGATAGTAAATTAGATATGTTCATGATATTTTAATACGAACAAAAGGATGGTTTGCATATACGTTAATGGCAACCTACATTCCTAATGATGTTTTATTGGATTAACTAAGCTTTTCAATATTTTGGACTACGGCATTTTGGAACATCGATATATCTATTATGTTAATCTCTCTCTCTCTCTCTCTCTCTCTCTCTCTCTCTCTCTCTCTCTCTCTCTCTCTCTCTCTCTCTCTCTCCATAGTATAACTAAAGATTATATCATTTTCTCTTTGGCAGATGATCTATTTGGTGACTTAATTATGTAACAGTGGACAAAATATCTATTTATCAGTAAAAACAATATTTGAGAATAATTTCCATTAAAAAATTCCTTTCTGATATATCAACAGGCAATTCTTAAAATGTTACTAAAAAGCTAATATTCTACGCGCGGGGCACATAAAGAATTAAGAAATAAGATCTCAAATAATACTAATTCAAGTTATACACATCTCGATAATAAAAAAAAAATCTTTATGTGTGTGGTTTTTTTTAAGTTTTCGATTCTGCAAGAAATTTAATTTCCTTTCTGCTTCATTTTTCTTATGATGGGAAAAGGAAATTGAACGAGAAGGGGAAGAAGGAAAGGAAGGGGGGGGGGGGGATGATTGTTGTGTTACGTTCATACTTTTGGAT
>NC_090739.1:112640050-112665050 GCF_036898095.1 Palaemon carinicauda | reverse complement strand
TTTCAATAATATTCAATAATAGCCGCTCCTTTAACTGATCTTACGAAGAAGGGCGTAGATTTCATATGGTCTGAGCAACATCAACAGGCGTTTAATACTTTGAAAGATGAACTGTGTAGTTCTCCTATCTTAAAATTTCCTGACTTCGGTAAGGAATTCTTCATTGCAACCGACGCCTCAGACTTAGGAGTAGGAGGGGTATTGCTTCATCAATATGATAAACAGTTTTTCCCGATAGCTTTCTATTCTCGAAAATTGAGAACTTCCGAAAGTAAGTATGCAGTAATAGACAAGGAAGGACTAGCTATTGTTAATTCGCTAGTGCATTTTAAGTTCATAATTTACGGTTATCCCGTTAAGGTTCTTACTGACCATAAACCACTAACAGAGTTCTTTAAAGGCTTCAATCACAGCCCTAAACGAACTCGGTGGCATTTAATCATTCAAGATTTTGGCGCAAGAATCGGGTATTTACCTGGGAAAGCAAATATCATTGCGGATGCATTATCACGCAACCCCGTGTCATCTTGTACGGAGTCTTTAGCTGAATTAATAGATATATCAACATCCATGCCTATTGTAAAAACAATATCTGAACAAGAAGATTTAGGCTGGAGTGCTGAATTGTTACAGACTGAGCAAAGAAAAGATCAGAAAATAGAAACAATTATAAATGCTTTGAAAGGCAATCATAAAGAAAAAGAATATATAAAGTATAAGCAGCAGAATTATGTAATCAAAGATAATATTCTGTGTAGGACTGTGACAAGGAAAACCCGCAATACACCACATGTAACTAACGACCAGGTAGTAGTACCAAACTCACTTGTTTCCACTGTCCTGAATTGGTTGCATTCAAATCCATTACATGGACACCCTGGGTTCTCATTAATGTCACAGAAAGCCAAATCATTGTTTTATTGGCATACAATGCTTACAGATATAAAAAGACACATAGCTAATTGTCGCACATGTCAGGAAAACAAAGGGCATACGAAAACACCTGTCAGCCTAGGAGCTTATCCTGTTCCCAATCAACCCTTTGAAAGAATACATTTAGATTTGTTAACAGGATTTTACGAGTCAGACAGAGGAAATAAGCACCTCTTAGTAATTATAGATGCTTTAACTCGATATACAGAACTAATAGCGCTTAAAACTAAAACTGCGATTGAATGCGCTAGGAAGTTTTACGAGTGTTACATTTGTAAACATGGAATTCCACACATGATAATCTCAGACTCGGGTGGTGAATTTAATAATCACTTTCTTACCTCATTGTGTGAATTCCTCAACATAAAGAAGGTTAATACCATGATATATCACCCAGAGTCGAATGGGCTAGTGGAAAGAGCAAATAGGAAGATATTAAATATATTAAGGGTAACACTAGGGGGATCAGACCCCAACTGGGATATTGCAATACCGGCGGCACTGAGTACTCTGAATCATTCATATCATATATCAATTAAAATGTCACCGCATGAAGCATTGTATGGTACCCCAGTTAGAACACCTTTCCATGTATTAACGCCTACAACTAATCTATCAAATCCTTTAAAAGAATGTATAAATGCAAGTATAAGTCGATATGATATCCTTCGAAAGAATTTAGAAGAATCACAAATCATAATGAAAAGGAATCATGATAAAATAGCGAAACCAACTAAAACATATAACGTGGGTGATAACATCTATATTCAAATCAATGTCAGAAAAGGGCTCAACTATAAACTAACACCTAAGTTTGAAGGCCCATTTAACATTTTGGAAACATTAACGGCCAATAGGTTTAGAATTCAAAACGTAGCCCAACCCACGGATGAGAGAATAGTACCATTGTCTCACATAAGAAATTAAAAAGAAAAGAGAGGAAAAGAAGTGAGGAAAAATTTCATTTTGTGTAACTAAAAGTTTTCTTTTTAATACAGGAATTCGTATTTGTGCACTAAAAATTGAGTATCTTGTTTCTGACAAAGGTAACAATTATTCTTTATCAAGTTACCGAATCATTTGTAAGTCAGAATTTGTTTTGTTTTTTGGTACCATGTAATCATTTGCTAGCAATGTACCATATATATGATCTTGGTTTTATCATGCATTTTTCTTTTTGCTTTGGTAATATCTTTTTTGTATGCATTATTGTTATTATTTTTTGATGTGCCTATTTGGACATTCGTCCTCAGTTGGATATAGCTAATGTTAAACAATGAATAATACGTATGTCCAGTCACACCTAATAACCATGTTTCGGCTTGTTGTTAAATTTTTGTAAAAAAATTGAGATAGCTGGCCGAGCTAATGTAATAGTTAGAATAGTAATATTACATGTTTAAAACAAATGACGTAATATGTCATGTTGGTTGGAAGAGCTAACCGTGAGATTTGCTATAGTCATTCAAATTGTAAGCAGGATGTAAGATGGTAAGTTGCCATTCTTTTTTAATGTCAACACATTGTCTCTTCGTGTGAAAGTTTGTGACGTCACCGGATGCAGGTGTCTTCCGATTCCGTCACTTGGTTAAGTTAAGGCAAGCATACGATATTTGTGATATCGGTAATTTGTTCAGTTCATATCTAAACTTCACCAGAATTGGTCATGTGGACCAACACAGCTTCCTCCAGTGATGGAGATGTTTAACTCAGTTGTTTATTCACAATAAAACTTAAAAACCATTAAGATGTATTCAGTAAACCATTCAAATACATCTGAAAACAATTCATACTCAAATGTGTGCTTAAGACAGTAGCACACCAATACATATATATATATATATATATATATATATATATATATATATATATATATATATATATATATATATATATATATATATATATATATATATATATATAGGGCTTATATATTTTATTAGATGCCCATAGATTCTGTTTTTTTTTTCTTTTCTTTTAACATTCCGGCTTATATATTTTATTAGATGACGAAAAAAATGATTTAATTTTTAAATGTTTTTTAAAATGTTTTTTAAAAATGCATATGTTCTATAGTCTCTTCAATTACATAATACTAGCGTACTAACTGCTTTTCTTACATAACACTTTTCTAAGACAATTTTACTCTTTTGAGCGAATGAAGGGGCCACTTTCAAACGGCTTTAAATTGAATTAAATAAGGAGTTTTGTCTGGACATGGCAAAACCTTCTGTTTGAGCTGCAAACTGTTCCTTAACCTACGCCAAACAAAGATGTTAATGGCGATAAATATCATCACCGTCAAAACTGTTCCTGCTAGTAGTATGGGGTGAAGAAATTCTTTATAAGTCGGTGACGGGTGGTCCATCTCGGTCAATTTCATCAACCGCTTGGCTACCTGTTTGTTGTATGGGAGGGGTAATGATGGAATTGTAGTCGACCACTTGAAGTTCGAGAAGTAGGCTAGTTCTCTGATGATGGTTTTGATCCCTTTCACCATGGAATTAGTGGATGTCCCGATACAAGGTTTGGGAATAGGACGTGGATCCGTCCGGGCATGATACATTGAAACTGGCCTTGTCGTATTGTATCCACGAGCCGTTGTTCAGTCTGCAATTGAACTCATTGTCAAAGGGAAAAAGCTTATCCAGACAATTTTCACTTGTATGGGAGAGAGCACTGTCTAGCACTATACCTAACTCGCATGAATCCATTAAGTTTTTATGGAATTCAAATGAGTCAGCTGTACATATTTTTCTATCCATTGCGTCTGAACAGTGAGTTAATTGATTCAAGTCTTTAATGACCGTACATGTTTCCTTGTCTGGGGAAATCAACATGTGTCCTGTCAAACTGGATATTACTGGATTTGAGTGATTCGTCATGAAAGTCTGAAATGGTGATATCCTGTAAGACTGCCAGGCATCAGAAGAATCAAAGGGAATTATAATCATAATCCTGTTATTTTCAAGCTTACTGTAATTAGGCTGTAATAAAATTCTAACCTACGTGGGTCTAACAAAGGAATATAGCCTAGTTTCTCCCGTCCGTTCTCCAGAATTAACTTTAAGTATTTTATAGGCAACAAATGGGGTGACAGTACACCTTTAATTGCTAACGTGATAGCTTCTACATAATCTTTTGATTTCTCAATGAAATGTGCAATTGTGTTATGTATGTGATCTATTTTTGAATCATAATACGTTAACGTTGCCAACAAATCCTGTACTTCCATAATCTGATTGATATTACTTGAATGTTCATTTACTAAATCCATAATTTGATCGATTGAAGCTAACTGATTCCTTAGTTCTAACATAATCAATTCATCTTCATGAGTCAAGAACTCAACTTTCTCATTTTGATTACTAATCTTAAGACGATTGGAAATTCCTAAACGTAAACTTGCCATAGACCCAAAAATGTTTAGTGCACCAAAAATAAACGGGTTACGTCTCTCTTTATTTTCGTGTCCTACAATCCACATCAAAAGGTCACGAGCCAAAGATTCTGTCTCGTAAGTCTTATTTTGCAAGTCATCAGATAGCATCTCTGCAACTTTTAGTGTCGATCCAAGCGAACTCTCTATAGTCAAATGAAAATGTCTTCTATG
Source organism: Palaemon carinicauda (assembly GCF_036898095.1). Lineage (NCBI taxonomy): Eukaryota > Metazoa > Arthropoda > Malacostraca > Decapoda > Palaemonidae > Palaemon > Palaemon carinicauda. Next base: position 112,660,504 of record NC_090739.1, on the reverse strand, counting down.
CAATTCATCTAATGAGACAGCAAACCTCGAAATGGCGCTTTTTAAGCTAGGGACGTCATTCTCTGGGAGAAAAATTGCTTGCATTCGCACTTCTACTACTACATTACTTGATGTAATAAAAACGTCTTCTTGTCTTTCAACTATAGTGTCATATTTAAAATCTATACTTTTAGTTTTAGAGCTCATCCCACACGAGAAAAATGTCTGAGCGAACAATATCACTCCAAACAACAAAAAATTCATTTTGGAAACCTGTAACGAGAAAAACATATGTAATTACTCCTGTATTAAGAAGAAAAACTTTTAACATACAAATAAAAATTCTTTCCCTCACTTCTTTCCCTCTTTTCTTTTTTTTCTTTTTAATTTCTTATGTGAGCCAATGGTACGATTCTCTCATCCGTGGTTTGGGATACATTTTGAACTCTAAACCTATTGGCCGTTAATGTTTCCAAAATGTTAAATGGGCCTTCAAACTTAGGTGTTAGTTTATAATTGAGTCCTTTATGTACATTTACCTGTATGTATACATTATCACCCACGGTATATATTTTAGCTGGCTTCGCTATTTTATCATGATTCCTTTTCATTATGATTTGTGATTCTTCTAAATTCTTTCGAAGGATATCAAAACGACTTTTGCTTGCATTTATACATTCTTTTAAAGGATTTGATAGATTAGTTGTAGGCGTTAATACATGGAAAGGCGTTTTAACTGGGGTACCATACAATGCTTCATGCAGTGACATTTTAATTGATATATGATATGAATGATTCAGAGTACTCAGTACCGCAGGTATTGCAATATCCTAGTTGGGGTCTGATCCCCCTAGTGTTACTCTCAATATATTTAAAATCTTCCTATTTGCTCTTTCCACTAGCCCATTCTACTCTGGGTGATATATCATGGTATTTATTTTCTTTATGCTAAGGAATTCACACAATGAGGTAAGAAAGTGATTATTAAATTCTGCACCCGAGTCTGAGATTATCATGTGTGGAATTCCATGTTTACAAATGTAACACTCGTAAAACTTCCTAGCGCATTCAATCGCAGTTTTAGTTTTAAGCGCTATTAGTTCTGTATATCGAGTTAAAGCATCTACAATTACTAAGAGGTGCTTATTTCCTCTGTCTGACTTGTAAAATCCTGTTAACAAATCTAAATGTATTCTTTCAAAGGGTTGATTGGGCACGGGATAAGCCTCTAGGCTGACAGGTGTTTTTGTATGCCCTTTGTTTTCCTGACATGTGCGACAACTAGCTATGTTTTTTTTTATATCTGTAAGCATCGTGTGCCAATAAAACAGTGATTTGGCTTTCTGTGACATTAATGAGAACCCTGGGTGTCCATGTAATGGATTTGCATGCAACCAATTCAGGACAGTGGAAATAAGTGAGATTGGTACAGTTGCCTCAAAGTATTCCTTTACCCCTTACGCTTATGTTTTATGAAAATAGTATGGTAGCACCGCAATGAAAGCCTATTTGTCTTGTAACGACGGACGTGAATGGTCGAGCTATTGGTATGCCAGTGCTCCTATTTTTATAAACACTACTGTAGACAATATATTAATGATATACGAATAATAGTTCACATTACAAGTGAAATAAGTTGCTGTTAAATACTTAGAAAAATAGTATAGTAACAGAGTAGTAATAATAGCAATGGTAAAAATCATATTCATTCCTGATTAATCAGACATCGTCAACCTTCGTTACATTCAGTTGAGGCAGGCGTTTGCTGAAATCCAACTTTAGTTCATAGTAGATATATGGGTTCTTTTTCAGAACATAATTATTTGAATGGAAATACGCTTTCGATTTATATAATCCATCAATTTATAAAGAAATGAGATCATAAACCGCAAATTTCAAGACCTATAAATATAATTTCATAAAGGCAATTATGATAGCCATTGACAGGTCATGATACGGAAGGCTTGGGGAAAAATTAATAGACAACCCGATGTATAAAGGAACAAATATATCCAGTGTATCATTCATATATATATATTTTTTTAATTCGAGCCACGTCTCACCAGAGTAGCCTAGATGGAAATTTCTCTGGGCGGTAATTAAACTCGAGTCATCTGAGTAACAACACACCTTAACCACCCTGATGGTCTTTATATCATTGGTAGATATGGTTGCACACCGATAAAATCAGTACTCATATAGATGAGAGAGAGAGACTGAACTATGGTTGGTTTTATTTTGTCAATTTCGTTGGTATTATCAAACAATACTATATAGACCTTTTATAATACCTTGATAATGACAACAGGGACTCGATTAGATAAATGTTGTATAGCCATGTCATTATATAATAAGATAACTCCGACATCCTTGTGTCTTCAATACTTATTACAATACGGTGGGGGTCTGAAACAAGTTATTGACGTCAAACTAGCTGTTTCACAGATCTCGTTCAATATGTAATATTTCCCTCCACATATGACCTAACAAAACATCAAGAAGGAATCATCAGTCGCATGTTAATTTTTATGAAAATAAATTCCATGATGATCATTCTCAGAGTAGTAAGGTATAAATTCATGACGGGCAGTTCGAGAATTTATCGGTTGTCAAAAGCCCACTTGACAACGGAATTACTTTAGGGAATGTAAGTGCTTCGTAAGATATCACTTTTAATACTAAATATTCTAGATAAGATAATTAGCAATTAAAACTTGCAACTAGATGCACCATAGATGGGTAGATACATAGAGATAAAGAGATGGATTGAATTGCTTTTAGTTACCGTCAGGTTTAGAATTTTTTTTTTTTTATTTTACATTTAACTTAAATGACTAAATTGCACCCTCAGTTGACCTGGCCTTGGTCTTAATCATTGGTAAAAAATAAAATACCCAAGTCTTTTATTATATAATTATGAATTTTCTTTATTAAAATCAGCTGGATTCATCGATGAATTTATAGCAAATATCTGAAAACTATGTATTACAAATTTGTGATATTCAATGTTTAATCGCAATCATAACTTCGTATTAACCTTTTGTTTTAGTACTCAAGCGATACTGGTTGATTGAAGCTTATTATTTTTTTTTCAGTTTCCATTCTCATAACATTCCTTACATTTGTGGGCAAGGTTTAGTGAAATCACTATGGAAATAAATTCTTTAATTCTAGTTATACAATGTTGAATTGTAAAAAAGAAAATAAGTAAAACAAGATCGTATTTGAAACATTAATATTTTGTCCATCCACCATTATGTGCAATAACATCTTGCAATCTGTTTTGCATTGACGAGACGTGGTTATACACAACTCGTCGGTTGCGGCGGAACAGTTCCCAATCGTTGAGAACATGCTGGAAAAGACGCTGGTGGTTACGCTCCTGACCCTGCTCCCAGTTGTTGACGATGTTCCCCCAGACATTTTCGATCGGGTTCAAGTCGCATGCTTTGCTCGGCCAGGGAAGGAGAACAATGTCGCGCTGTTCAGCAAACCATGCTCGGACAATCCTCGCAGTATGGATGGAACAGTTATCCTAAAAGAAATAATATAACTGATTAATCATACTGTTAGAACAAGGTGGAAGGAGAACAATTTATATTTTCAATATAAATGACGGCAAAATAATGCCGTTTAGTCCAGCAAAAGGAGTCACAATAATGATTAATAAAAGGGCTTGAGTAGCCAAGGAGGAGACGTGGGTGTTGTTGTTGATAAGAATATTTGGTCTACTTTTCATGAAGAGGCAAAAAATACCTTGTAACAATTTCAGTGGCTTTATTTGGCCGCTTTAGATTCATCAGGGAATGTAGATCAATGATGTTGATGTAAGATCCTTTTACAGTTATAAAACTAATAAATCCAAGACAAAAGTCTTATTGAGTAATTTGAAACTACTTTATGACCAATATCAGCAATGAGTTGATACCATATTTGTCAAGAAAGGGCATTCATATAACAAAAAAAAAAAAAAAAAAACAATGCACATACCTGCATGAAAATTATCTGCTCAGGATAAGGAAGAGCATAAGCGCGAACGGAAGGAACCATCACCTCTTCCAAAATTTCGAGATACTGCTCAGCGTTGAACCTTCCACTGATCTCGGCCAATTCACCAACACCATGCAGGTGTATCCACCCCCAAACGTTACAGGTGATATGGCCGCTTCTGGCTACTTGATAAATATTCTGGCTGTCGTATCTCGTGTTATCACGCCTCCAGCAATGCAGACGACCATGCGTGTTAGAAGTGAAGGTCTTTTCGTCACTGAAAATTACTCTGCCCCAGAAGTCTAACCCCTCTTCCAAATAAACGTTGAACAAATTCCAGCCGTGCCGTTTTATGACGATCCTCCAGCTTTTGTTTCACTGCCGGAGTCCTGTGGTGGATACCGTCTGCGTGGAGCCTATTTCTTATAGTTCCAGACGAAACACGCAAGTTCAGTGTGTCCCTTATGGCAACTGCATTTATAAATGGGCTTTGCGTGGCTACTTCCGAAATCGCCCTATCTTCTTCTGGGGTCGTTTTTCTTGGCCCACCAGCTCTTGGCCTGTCGTTGAGGTTTCCAGACTCTTCCCATCTTCGACACCAAAGTCGAACTGTTGGCAATGAAATTCCTAATTCTCTTGCAATACGTTTGTAAGACATGCCAGAGTCTTTCATGCCTACAATTCTGCTCCTATTGCTGATTCTTTGTTGATTGCGATCCATTGTCTACTCTAGTCACTAAACCGCTGCTCAAGAGAATGACATAATGGACTAACAGAGGTCACGACATCACTTACTGGCCCCGCCTCTCTCTCTCTTTCTGAGTTATACAGCTTTAATCGAGTCCCTGTGTCATTCTCAAGGTATTAAAAAAGGTTTATATAGTACTGTTCGATAATACCAACGAAATTGACATAAAATAAACCCAACCATAGTTCAGTCTCTCTCTCTTATCTATATGAGTACGATTTTATCGGTGTGCAACCATATCTACCAATGATATAAAGACCATCAGGGTGGTTAAGGTGTGTTGTTACTCAGATGACTCGAGTTTAATTACTGCCCACAGAAATTTCCATCTAGGCTACTCTGGTGAGACGTGGCTCGAATTAAAAAAAATATATATATATATTAATGATACACTGGATATATTTGTTCCTTTACACATCGGGTTGTCTATTAATTTTTCCCCAAGCCTTCCGTATCATGACCTGTCAATGGCTATCATAATTGCCTTTATGAAATTATATTTATAGGTCTTGAAATTTGCGGTTTATGATCTCATTTCTTTATAAATTGATGGATTATATAAATCGAAAGCGTATTTCCATTCAAATAATTATGTTCTGAAAAAGAACCCATATATCTACTATGAACTAAAGTTGGATTTCAGCAAACGCCTGCCTCAACTGAATGTAACGAAGGTTGACGATGTCTGATTAATCAGGAATGAATATGATTTTTACCATTGCTATTATTACTACTCTGTTACTATACTATTTTTCTAAGTATTTAACAGCAACTTATTTCACTTGTAATGTGAACTATTATTCGTATATCATTAATATATTGTCTACAGTAGTGTTTATAAAAATAGGAGCACTGGCATACCAATAGCTCGACCATTCACGTCCGTCATTACAAGACAAATAGGCTTTCATTGCGGTGTTACCATACTATTTTCATAAAACATAAGCGTAAGGGGTAAAGGAATACTTTGAGGCAACTGTACTACTACCTGGTCGTTAGTTACATGTGGTGTATTGCGGGTTTTCCTTGTCACGGTCCTGCACAGAATATTATCTTTGATTATATAATTCTGCTGCTTATAATTTATATATGCCTTTTCCCTATGATAGCCTTTCAAAGCATTTATAATTGTTTCTAATTTCTGATCTTTTCTTTGCTCAGTCTGTAATAATTCAGCGCTCCAGCCCAAATCTTCTTGTTCAGATATCATTTTAACAATAGGCATGGATGTTGATATATCTATTAATTCAGCTAAAGGCTCCGTACAAGATGACACGGGGTTGCGTGATAATGCATCAGCAATGATATTTGCTTTCCCAGGTAAATACCGGATTCTCGCGCCATAGTCTTGAATGATCAAATGCCACTGAGTTCGTTTGGGCTGTGGTAGAAGCCTTTAAAGAATTCGGTTAGTGGTTTATGAACAGTAAGAACCTTAACGGGATAACCGTATATTATGAACTTAAAATGCACTAGTGAATTAACAATAGCTAGCCATTCCTTGTCTATTACTGCATACTTACTTTCGGAAGTTCTCAGTTTTCGAGAATAAAAAGCTATCGGGAAAAATTGTTTATCATATTGCTGAAGCAATACCCCTCCTACTCCTAAGTCTGAGGCGTCTGTTGCAATGAAGAATTCCTTACGAAGTCAGGAAATTTTAAAATAGGAGAATTACACAGTTCATATTTCAAGGTATTAAACGCCTGTTGGTGCTGCTCAGACCATATGAAATCTACTCCCTTCTTCGTAAGATCAGTTAAGGGAGCGGCTATTATTGAATAGTTGCGTATAAAACGCCTGTAATATCCACTACAACCCAGAAATTGCTGTATTCCCTTGACATTAGTAGGTATGAGAAAATTACGGATAGCCGACACCATATCATGGACTACTTTAAGACCTTGGCTTGACACCATGAAACCCAAATATATCAATTCTGTTTTGAAAAATTCACACTTACTAATCTTTACCATTAAGTTATGTTGTCTTAATCTCTGTAGTACTAGTTCTAATTTACGTAGATGTTCTTCTGAGGTGTTGGAAAAGATTACAAGGTCGTCCATATAGGCATGCAATATATCCCCTAGCAAGTCTCCAAACACTATGTTAATCATTCTTGTAAATGTTATGGGAGCACAACGTAAACCAAAAGGCATCCGTAAAAATTCATAATGTCCCCTGGCTGTGCTGAAGGCTGTGTATGGGATACTATCTACTTCTAATGATATCTGGTGAAAGCCTTTAAGTAAGTCCAAACTGGTAAAATATTTATTCTGACCTAACAAAGACAAAATATCGTCAGTACATGGCACTGGGAATCGATCAGGGATCGTCTCCTCGTTTAGACGACGGAAGTCTACGCAGATACGCCATGTTCGATCTTTTTTCGGTACAACTATTAATGGAAAATTATAAGGGCTGTTCGATTTCCTAATGACTCCTTCTTCTAGCATTTTACCTACTTCATCATTTATTTCATTCTGGAATTTCATAGGGAGTCTGTACGAGGGTACATAGATAATTTTCTGCATGTCCTTTAACCTTATTTGATGCTCGATCTCATCTGTTTTTCCCAAGGATCCATCCGTAGTGGAAAAAAACATCATGATATTTAGTTAAAAGTCCAAAAATTTTCTACTGAATTTCTTCGTCTTGAATGTCTTTATTGATTTTATTTTTAATAGATTGCAAAAGGGATTCATCCGCAACTGATTGAGCGTGATTGATTTCAGCAACGGTAAGAATACGATGTTTATAAACTTCTACATCCAAGATATGTTGATTTTTGTGAATTACTAAAGTGGTATTTAAATGATTACAGACTTCAATATTACATTGTTGATGTGAGCCTCCTGTATAAATAGCTTGTGTGACAGACAATCCGTTAGTTTTCAAAGTGTCGGAAAGGATTAATATTTCAGATCCCGGTAATGTTTTCTTTACTTGCACTATAAAATTCGAAGGTACGTTTGGCTCGATAGATTGCATGCAAGATGATATTACGGGTGAACGAGAATTCTGCTGGGTCACATATATTATTTCTTTATTAGTGAGACAAGTTATTGGTTCTTCAACGTAAGTTACGGTTACATTTGTCGTCTCTTTTTTATCCAAAACTGATTTTAAGGCATTAGAAGACTTATAGAATTTTCCTTTGATATACACGCTGCGCTTGGCAGGGGCTAAGATAATGTTTTGATTGCCCATAGATGGGTATCCTATAATTACAGCTGGATACATATCAATGTTTTGTACAACAACAAATGTATCGGCAAACGTGCGCTTACCGACCTTGAACTGAACATGAGTTATGCCTATTACATTTAATTCACTATTTCCTATACCCGAGAGTCTCACTCCGGATTTTTCTATCGGAAAGTTCGAAAACAACAAATGATGTGTCCTCAAATCCATGATATTACGTGGACTACCAGAGTCAAAAAATAACGTAAAGGATTTGTGTTCTAAATTTACAGCATATAATGTTGGTCGTAACTCATTTTGGCTTATTATTGTATGAATTCGTTGCAAATCTACGGGAGCATGCACTGATTTACTTAATTCGGCCGTGAGTTTCATAGGAAAATCTATTGCCTCACAATGATCTGATAAAACATTAAATTGATTATTCAATACTACTGATGTTGACATGAATGACCTTGACCCAACATCACTCTCTTCCCCACTGGAGTTAATTATGTGGTATTTGCTTTGCTCTGCCCATTCTGAAAATTAGTCTGACCTTGCGAGGTCTGGTTTGACGACCCAGGATCAGCGTTATTCGAAGAACTATTTGTTTTCTATCGGAAAGTTCGAAAACAACAAATGATGTGTCCTCAAATCCATGATATTACGTGGACTACCAGAGTCAAAAAATAACGTAAAGGATTTGTGTTCTAAATTTACAGCATATAATGTTGGTCGTAACTCATTTTGGCTTATTATTGTATGAATTCGTTGCAAATCTACGGGAGCATGCACTGATTTACTTAATTCGGCCGTGAGTTTCATAGGAAAATCTATTGCCTCACAATGATCTGATAAAACATTAAATTGATTATTCAATACTACTGATGTTGACATGAATGACCTTGACCCAACATCACTCTCTTCCCCACTGGAGTTAATTATGTGGTATTTGCTTTGCTCTGCCCATTCTGAAAATTAGTCTGACCTTGCGAGGTCTGGTTTGACGACCCAGGATCAGCGTTATTCGAAGAACTATTTGTTTGTTTCTGATTTTGAACTACATTGACGTTTGGCTGTTTCTTCTTATTGAACTGAGGATTTTTCTTTTTATTTCCATATGGAACTGACTGTGGAATTGACTGTGTATTTCTAGGATTCTGTTGTGTCTTACGCGAGTAGCACTGACTATATGAATGAGTCGAACTATTATGTATCGAACAGAATTTCGTTCTGCAGTCCGCGATCAAGTGACCTTGACGTTTGCAATTATAACACGTCATTCCCGCAACTTGACTATTATTAAATACATTTACTTGTTGTGGCTTTGTTTCATTTTTTGCAAAAACTTGAGTTAACACGGGATCAAGGTCAGGACACTTAGACATGTGTTTCTTTATCTGTTTATATACATCCAATTCCGTACTTGCAGGCGTTAACTTTTTATCAAAACACCGTACTAAAGCTTCAGGCAACATAAGTGTCATGCAAGTTAAATACATTAATCGTAAAAAATCTTTCACGGAGATGTTATCTCTAGTAACCCAAGTGGAATTACCTAAAATATCCTGATATTCATTAAGCCTATCAGCTATGAGAGATGCTCTCTCAATAACATTAAGCCGAGTCATAGTGGCTTGATTAAGTGTATTTCTTAATGTTAATACTACATCCAAGGCCTCTTCACCGCCATAGACCGCGTGTAACCTAACTTTGAAATCATCCCAGGTAAGTGCTTCTTGAAATGAAACACCTCTTAAATACGCATTCGCGTCCCCCTTAGAAAAATCTATAAAACTTTTAGCTTCTTGTAATTGTACAAAAGGGTCTACGATTTGTTTGGCATTTAAATGGGCATTGAGGGATGAAATCCACGACTCCACATTTTGAGGCAAGAACCCATTAACCCGACCCTGAAAAGGAAGGATTGCTGACCTGGCATTTACAAGCGTCACAATCGGGAGAGGGTTTATCTGTCCCGCGTTACTAGGTCCAGGGGTGGGGCTCACAGGGGGCGTCATGATTACGGTATTTCTTTTTCTATCTCTTCGACCCCTTGCAATTCTATCAAAATATCTATATGAATACAGACGTCCACTGCGTAAACGCATAAGCACTCAATGGTAAAGATTATAACAAAATTCCTCAAAACAATGCTACCAATACTAAGACATTTCCCGAGAATTTCTGAAAGAAAACGGAACACAAAGATATTTCCCGAGAATTTCTGAAAGAAAACGGAATTAGCACAAAGAGAGAAAAAAATTCTAGATGAGAATTCGGAGTTGAACACAGTTTCCTTTAATGAAAGGAAAATAGAAGATTAGCAAACCACTCACCCCAGTAATAATCGACTAACGACTCGTGATAACTACACTTCACTGCTCAATACCGAAATGAATAAGAAAATGTACTTGTACTTAGATTTATATGGTTTTGTGTGATGTCGTCATATCCTCTCTCTCTCTTGATGTTTGGGTGAATGTTTTCTGTCCGATTTCCTCTCTCTTGATGTTTGGGTGAATGTTTTCGGTCCGATTTCCGTTGAATGTAGTGCTTCCTGGATATGTTTTGTAAGCGTTGAACGTCAGTCCTTGGTTTTCTTAGGATGTTGATTGAAGATCCAGTTCATCAGTTTGTATGTATAACATTCATTAAATGTTTCCTTCTTCGATGGACTATGATACTTAGTCAAAATTGTAGATTCATTACTGTTGATTTCTTGAAGATCTTTCTCTGGTTTTTAGAGTTTTATTCGTTGATTTCTTGAAGATCTTTCTCTGATTCTTAGAGTTTTACCGCTGCCACCATTTATTAGTGTGCTTCTGTTGTTAACACACATTGAGTATGTTTGTTGGGATGTTGCGTCTTCAAGTAAAGTCAATCCAGTTAACCTTAAAATGGTTTATTCTTTAAAAACAACAATGTTAACATCTCCATCACAGGAGTATAGCTGGTTTGGTCGGATGACCATTCAATATGAAGTATTGATAAGAACTGCTAAAATATCGATATCACAGATATCATATAGACAGTTATCTCAGCATTTAAACACAGAATGTAAACTCTACATTAGTACAGGAAGACAACTGGCGACACAACTCTTTCACACGGTTTGTATTTGCGTTTATGCTTCATGAAAATGTTACATTGCTGAGATCTGCAAATCGCATCCTGTTATGATCTTGTCTGACTACAGCAATTCTCATGCTAGCTTCTACCTCCACAATGACGTATTACGTCATGTGTTTTAAACATGTAATATATGACTATTACATATATATATATGCATATATATATACATACATATATATATATATATATATATATATATATATATATATATATATATATATATATATATATATATATATATATACATATATATATATATACATATATATATACATATATATATATACATATATATATATATATATATATATATATATATATATATATATATATATATCTATATATACATATATATCTATATATATACATATATATTTATATATATACATATATATCTATATATACATATATATCTATATATATACATATATATATATATATATATATATATATATATATATATATATATATATATATGTGTGTGTGTGTGTGTGTGTGTGTGTGTGTGTGTGTGTATTTGATTAGAATAGTGTGGATTCTATAATTTCAACAAATGTTATGCCCAAATAATCTTGTTTAATATACAATAGCTCACTAGTGTCTTCAGTAGTAAAATTTGTAATGTGTAAAGAATAGATTTCAGGAATCATAGTCTCTTATTAATATTCTTAAAACTAATCTATAGTAGATTTTTTTTTTTTTTTTTTTTTTTGCGATCTCTTATAGATAGGGTATATCAGCTGAAAAGCAGTAAGGAGGTCCTGTATAAATAATTGGTGTCAACAATATAACTAGAAAGACAAATGAACGTATTTGAGTAATTTCAACAAGTTTTGAAGATTAATGTAGATACGTACACATTTCTTGTTCAGATATTTAATTATCACCATATACAATTCATAACCTTTTCGGACTATAAATACTTACTTAGGCAAATAAGACCCACAGAAAATATAAGGTAAATTCCTTCCACGGCTATTTATCAGTTGAACCATACATCTTAGTCTGAAACGTATTGATGTACCTTCCACTTTTTTTAGGCGAAGTAAGGGTTAGGTATTAATTTCTTGCCCCTTATGGTGACAAATATATGTCCTGCCATGTTCAATATGTGAAGATTGGAATGTGGAATGTACAGTACCCATTTTAATGGTTTTAATTTTCTTAGCAAAGTCTATAAGAAAACATAGATCAAATATGCAAGCCAGTTGACTGTTCTTCCCCTACCTTCAGGGCCACTCATCAGATGCTCTGAAACAAATGGTTACACACTTTTATTTTCCCACTACTTTGTAATAGTTTCCCATGCACCCGTCCTCGCTTGAAAATAAAGAAAATGAGTATCCAAATGTTGAGTAAATTATGAATATAGGAACAGTTAAAGTACTTGAGTTGATTGCTTAGGGTTTTTTTTTTATCAAGCTTTTTATGTGTAGTTTATTTTACTTTATATTTTTAACAATCTTATTAATTGAAAAAACACACATATATTTGAATTGTTATGATACGAAAAAGCTAATACCTGACTTTTGTGACGACGCCGAGTAAGGTTGTGAACTCAAAGGCAGGTTGGAAACGACTGAGTTATATTATTGTAGAACACTCTCCTTATATACAAAACCTCAAGGCAACAGGATATAACAAGTTCACAAGACAGACAATATTACAGAGGAAATACCATACATCAATTTTCATGTTCGTTTTAGTGCGTGGGAAGAGCGAAGATACAAGCATAATATATACAAAAGGAATTATGTATAATTGTGTGAAACACGGTTGGTACATGGCTCCCCCCCTAAAAATGACATACTGTACATGTTAAATAGGGCGCCCTGATCTAGAGAGGCGAACTGTAGGCGGGTCATCTGGCAGGAGATAAGCAGGTTTTAGACGATCAATGGAGACCCAGTCTTCTTTGCCCCGAATGTTTGGGAGGAATGCTTTCGGACTGCGTCGGATCACAAGGAAAGGGCCCGTGTAAGGGGGCGTTAGTGGTGGCTTGCTGGTGTCGTTGCGCAGGAAGACGTGCGTTGCAGAGTGCAAGTCCGTTGGTATGTGATGCTTCGCTGGGGGCTTGTAAGTCTGGCGGCACGGAGTAAATTTTCCCACGACGTGACGTATGCGCTGGAGATCATCGGAGGAGGTTGTAGAAGGAAAAAATTCGGTAGGGACGACCAACGGGTCGCCATACACCATTTCAGCTGCCGAGACGTCGAGGGCATCTTTAGGAGTGGTCCTTAGTCCCAGGAGGACCCAGGGAAGCTGAGTAAACCAGTTGGAATCCTTGCAGCGGGACATCAAAGCTGCTTTGAGGGTGCGATGAAAACGTTCAACCATTCCATTGGCAGCGGGGTTGTAGGCCGTTGTCTGATGTAGGGTGATGCCCAGGAGATTCGCTGATGACGTCCACAATTGAGAGGTGAAAGTGGTTCCCCTGTCAGAAGTAATATGCTCAGGGATACCGAATCTTGAAATCCATCCAGAGAGTAAGGCGGATGTACATGAGACGGACGTTGCAGTTTCCATGGGAATGGCTTCAGGCCAACGAGTGGAGCGGTCGATGACGGTAAACAGGTAACGATGTCCTTGTGATGTGGGTAGGGGGCCTACAACGTCGACGTGAATGTGTGCGAAACGCCGCTGAGGTTGAGGAAAGGTGCCCACTCCTGAATCCGTGTGTCGATGTACTTTGGAAGTTTGGCAAGAAGTACAGGCGCGGACCCAATCCTTAGCATCCTTAGAAATGCCGTGCCAAATGAACTTTGCCTTCAGCAGCTGTGCAGTAGAACGGCACGAGGGATGTGAAAGGCCGTGAATGAAATCAAACACCTGTCGGCGCATGGGAGCAGGAATCCAAGGTCGCGGTCTACCAGTACTGACGTCACAGAGGAGGGTGGTGTTGGAGTCTTCAAGGGGAAAGTCTTCCCAACGGAGGGACGTGCAGGATGTCCTACAAGCTTGATACTCTGGATCCTGTCGTTGGGCTTCAGCCAGGGCGTTGTATTCCAATCCCAGTTGAACGGCAGCCAACGTGTTTCTTGACAGGGCATCGGCAACGGGATTCATTTTCCCAGGGACGTATTGGAGGGTGCAATTGTATTCAGCCACGGCGGAGAGATGTCGGCGTTGACGGGCGGACCAGGCGTCAGACTGTCGAGTGAAGGCATGAACCAGAGGCATGTGGTCTGTGCGAATGACAAATGGCGTACCTTCTAAGAAATGGCGAAAGTGACGGACAGCCAAGTGCACCGCCAGCAATTCTCGATCGAAGGTAAAATAACCCGATTCTGCCTTGGACAGTTTTCTGCTGAAGAAGGCCAATGGGCGGGGCGAGCCTTTGACCACCTGCTCGAGTACTGCACCAATAGCGACGTCGCTGGCATCGGTGGAGAGAAGGAGAGGGGCGTGTGGGATAGGAAAAGTGAGAGCCGCAGCAGTTGATAGGGCCTTCTTTGCATTGCAGAAGGCTGCTTCTTGAAGGGGACCCCACTTCAGGTCCTTCGGCTTGCCCTTAAGGGAGGCGTAGAGGGGACCAAGAGTGGCGGCAATGGCTGGCAGAAAACGGTGATAATAGTTGATCATGCCCAAGAATTCCTGCAGAGCTTTGATGGTCGAGGGCACGGGGAAGTTCTGAACAGCTGCTACCTTCTCAGGGAGGGGGTGGACACCTTCAGGAGTGATGCGGTGCCCTAAGAACGATACTTCGTTGGCGCCAAAGGTACACTTGTCGTACCGGACTACAAGGCTGTTTTGTTGCAGGTTTTGATGCGCAGGTGACGGAGGTGTTCCTCTTTTGAGGAGGAGAACACAAGTATGTCGTCCACATAACATACACAGAAAGGGAGGTCCCCTAAGATACCATCCATTAGACATTGAAACGTTGCCCCAGCATTACAAAGGCCAAAACAGGAGTAATTGAAGGTGTATGTACCAAACGGATTGGTGATGGCGGTCTTGGGGATGTCTTCTGGGTTCATAGGCACCTGATAATACCCCTTCAGGAGGTCGAGCGTAGAGAAAACCTTCGCTTTGTGCAGGTAGGAGGTCACGTCGGTAATGTTTGGGAGGGGATAGTGATCCGGTTCTGTTTGCATGTTCAAGCGCCTGTAGTCCCCGCACGGATGGAGGGAGCCGTCTTTCTTCAGAACGATGTGTAAGGGCGACGACCATGGGCTGGAGACCTTTTGGCAAAGACCCATTTTCTCCATTTTGGCGAACGTCTGTTTGGCGGCTGCCAATCGTTCCGGTGCCAGACGTCTGAATTTTGCGAAGACTGGGGGTCTCGTCGTCTTGATATGGTGATAAATACCGTGCTTGGCAGGAACCGTGGGCGTTTGGCGAAGTTCTGGACGGAAAACTTCCGGGTACGACGTGAGGAGGTGGACGTAGGCTTCCGTGGGTGCGCTGATGTGGAGAGCGAGGTTAGAGGGGGCGGGTTGAAGAGGTGTCGACAAGTACGAGTCTACGTTGACCAATCGTCGGTGGGCGACATCGACCAGAAGGTAGAAATGAGAGAGGAAATCCGCACCGAGGATTGGCATTGTGACGTCAGCAACGAGAAACTTCCAATTGAATTTACTGTTTCCGAACGATGATGTGAGGTTCTCGTAACCGTAGGTGGGTATCGCAGATCCGTTGGCAGCTACTAATCGGACGTCGGCAGATGTAGACAGACTACGTTGTGCCTTGAAGAGTTTCCTTGTCAAAAGAGAACGACAAGCACCCGTGTCTACCAAAAATCGCACGCCCGTTCCTGCATCCTGTAAAAAGAAAAGATTAGAAACATGGGAGGCCACCGCCACAAGCGAATGCCTACTAACACGTATTTTGGCCACTGACAATCCTTGGCACATTTCTTCGCGGTAGCCCCGAATCTGAAGTGGTAGTAGCAAAACTGCGGCGGATGGGAGGTAGTAAGTGGCTGTAGAAGTCGTTCGTTGGGGCGCGAGCGATTGGTGGGTGGTGGGCGGATTTGTTGCCGCTTCGGCACGTCACGGGGTAGGCGTGTATGTCCTACGGCATTCATGTCAGCTTCGGTTGATGTTGAATAGGCATCCTCGTCGTCAGGGGTGGAGGCGTTGATGGAGGTCTTGAAGTGGCTGTCCATAAGGGCGTCGGCTTTGGCCATCAAATCTTTTATGGGTAAACTATCGACATCGGGTATGGCAGTGCGTACAGGTTCGGGTAAACGGCGTATCCAAAGGGCACGAAGTAGTTTCACCTCACAAGGAGAGCCGTCTGCGGCAGGTTGAAGGCGAGCGATACTGGTCCTTTCCCTGAGGGCAAGCGAAGCCCTTTGGTCCCCCAACGGTTGTTGCGAGAGCTGAAAAAGCTTTGCTATACGGGCGGCTGGCGACGGCGAGTACTGCTGCAGAAGGTATGTTTTGAGGGTGTCATACGCTATTGGGGTGTCTCCTTGTTCACAAAGCCAGTCGGATATTTCTGGGAAGTTGTCCTCGGGTATCGCCGCGAGAACATAATCCGCTTTGGTGGTTGAGCGAGTCACGCCCCTGATACGGAAGTGGACTTCAGCGCGTTGAAACCAAGCAAACGCCTCTCCGGTGGCGAACGGTGAAAGTTTCAATGGGGCGGCTGCAGCGCCAACTGCTGTAGTAGAGTCCGTCTCTGTCATAGTACCAACGATGGAGGGGCGAGGGAGGTGGGGGTGGAAGGAAGTGGGAGCAAGTCGACTTCCGGGGTCACCAATGTGACGACGCCGAGTAAGGTTGTCAACTCAAAGGCAGGTTGGAAACGACTGAGTTATATTATTGTAGAACACTCTCCTTATATACAAAACCTCAAGGCAACAGGACATAACAAGTTCACAAGACAGACAATATTACAGAGGAAAAACCAGACATGAATTTTCATGTTCGTTTTAGTGCGAGGGAAGAGCGAAGATACAAGCATAATATATACAAAAGGAATTATGTACAATTGTGTGAAACACGGTTGGTACACTTTCATTAAAAAAAAACGGGGCGAGATATAATATAGTATTCAAGTTGTCTTTATAGAATTTATTTCTTAAAAATGACTATTCCTTTAGTTTGGGTAATTCGAGGCATAAGACATCATTATTATGCTTCTTTATTTGTATATACATTGCTTGCTGCATGTGCGCTACATAGGGCCCCATCCTAAAGCAGATATGCATGTGAAAGAGAGTGACCTGCCCTACAGAGTTGTATTGTTTGAGGATCATCTGGCTGGAATATGCAGATTTTACGCAGTCAATAGTGATTAGATCTTTTCCATTATTGTTGAGAAGAAAAATTTCTACCAACGGGTGACTATATACCATTTTTGATGCTGGGACATCCATGATTTCTTTGGGAATAGTCTTCAGTACGAGGAGGACTCAGGGAAGTTGTGAAAACTACCTGGTGTCAGTGAAGGGGGACATTAAAGCTACTTTAAGGGTAAGATGGAAATGTTCAAGCATTCTGTTGACTGCAGAGATGTAAGATATAGTATGATGTAAGGCGATTCCGGGAAGATGCCCTAATGATGTCCACAATTGAGAGGTCATCGTGGTACCACTGCCATAAGTAATACGCTCCGTGATGTCAATTCCTGCTAACCATCTGGAAGGTAAAGCAGCAGTACATGAGGCGGATGCTGCATGTGGATAGCTTCAGGCCAATAAGTAGAGTGATAGATGAATGTGATTAGGTAATGGTGACCTTGTGATGTAAGTATGGCTCTAACCATGTCAATGTGAATGTTGGCAACATGCCGCTGAGGTTGATGAGAAGTGCTCGCACCTCAGTCCATGTGTTGATACACTTTTGAAGTTGAACATGAAATAAAAGAATGTACACAATCCTGAGTATCTTTAGTAAAGCCATGCTATGTAAACTTTGACTTCAGTAGCTGTGCAGTAGCGCAGTGTAAGGGATGCCATGGAATAATATAAAAACCTTTCAGTTGAAGAGGTAGGTAGGCCCGGCTTAGCCTACCAGTACTGATATTACAGGAGAGGGTGGCTTTACAATCACTGAAGGCAAGGTCTTCCAATGGAGTGTAAGATACCCTACCGGTTTGGTACTCAGTGTCCTTTCGATGGGATTTTACCAAGGGCTTGTAATCCATTTTCTGGCGGGAAGCATCCAGTATGTTATTGGAAAGGGTTCTTGTGACGGAATTCAGTTTATCAGGGATGTGTGGAAGGGTAAAATTATATGAAAAAAGGGCAGAGATATGTTAGCATTGATGGGCAGATGAGGCGTCAGATTATTAAATGATAGCATGCACAAGGGGTATATTTTCCATGCATTTGATGAAGGACATGTCCTCTAAGAAGTGCTGGAAGTAATGAACGTACAAATATACGTCTTGTAATTTGTGGTCAAAGGTAAAGTAGGTAGATTCTGCTTTGGAAAGTTTCTAATTGAAGAAAGCCAATGGATAGGATAATCTATTGATCATTTGTAACTTGTGTCGGTGGAGAATAGGAGGGATGCAGTTGGCACAGGAAAGAAGAAAGCAGGAGCAATTGATATGGCTTCCTTTGCATTGAAGAAGGTCTCCTTCTGAAGGGGACCCTCTTAAGGTTTTTGGATTACCCTAGAGGAGTCGAGTTGTAGAGGGGAGCAAGAATGGCAGCGATGCCTGGTAAGAATTTGTGATAATAGTTCGCCATACACAAGAACTCCTGCAGTGTTTTGTCAGTTTTGGGCGTAGTAAAGTTCTGCACTGCTTATAGTTTCTCAAGTAGGGGATATACGCCCTAAGGAGTGATGCAATGACACAAGAATGCCACTTTCCTGTCATCAAAGGTACACTTGTCATACCTGAAAACAAGGCTGTTCTGTTCCACGCAGTCGAGGAGGATGTGTAATTGGTCTTCTTTAGAGGGGGAGAATACCAGTATTTCATATACATACCATACACATAACGGGTGGTCCCTTAAGATGTCATACCATTATATCTATCTCTGTATACATCATTTGTCTATGAATAGGTGGACCTATCTTCTTGAAGAGAGCCCTTTCTTAATAGCCCTTATGACCTTTCATCAAATGCCTCTCGCCGAGCTCAGGTCTTTCGTTAAATGTCGAGGAAGGAAGATTATCCTGAACTGAGAGTTCTCTGGCATCCTGACATCTAAGGTCATTGACACCGATATCATTTGTTATAAATAAAGCATAAAGTGAAGTTGTCTTTATAAAAATTAAATAGCTTTTAGAATCTAAAAATACCGCTAGCATGATACAACACATCATATCGATGACTGAATTACAATACCTGTTGAGATCAGAAAGCTTTTAGACTTAGTGCTTCTTCTCAGGTGCTTAAACATTATTGCTTGGTCAGAATTTTTCAAAAGAGGTTTACTCCTTGTAAGGATAACGACACGATATTAGAGTATTTCTCGAATATATATATATATATATATATATATATATATATATATATATATATATATATATATATATATATATATATATATACATACATATATATATATATACATACATCAAATAAGCCATATATATTTTTGATATATTAATGTCTGGATTCTCTTAACAACCTCGGGATCACAGACCCAGGCGAAATCTCACAAAGACAAGAGCTTGGCTCCGGCCGGGAATCGAACCCTGGTCGGCAAGCTTATATAGACAGTGACTATCCCACTTGGCCACGAACAAAGTGGGATAGTCACTGTCTATATAAGCTTGCCGACCAGGGTTCGATTCCCGGCCGGAGCCAAGCTCTTGTCTTTGTGAGATTTCGCCTGGGTCTGTGATCCCGAGGTTGTTAAGAGAATCCAGACATTAATATATCAAAAATATATATGGCTTATTTGAATATGAAAAACACGTAAAAATGTGCAAAATTTATCATATACATACATATATATATACATACATATATATATATATATATATATATATATATATATATACATACACACACATATATATATATATATATATATATATATATATATATATATATATATATATATATATATATATATATATATATATATATGCCTTCCGGGCAAAATGATCTTATTTAGCATTTTTAAGTAAATTATTCGAGATTAGTAAAGATCTTACAGTTAAAACCCATATAACTACCCAACAAGCTGTTGTTCATTTTGTTTAGCATTTTTAAATAAATTGTTCGAGATTATATGGTTAAAACCCATATAACTACCCAATAAGCTGTTGTTCAATTTACTTTTCTCTTTGCACTTTGAAAGGCAGAAAAATCTTACACTACTTTTCTTCAAACAAATTTCTTTATCAATCATTTCAATTTTTGTAAGAAACCCTTCAGTCCAAAATGGAATTTCATAGCAGTATGAAGTAAACTAAACCGCCTTGCCCGAGGTCAGTATTCTATAAGCTATCTAGTTCACTTTTTTTTTTTTTTTATAAATTTTCAGATGTTTTGTCCAT
>NC_090739.1:112617550-112630050 GCF_036898095.1 Palaemon carinicauda | reverse complement strand
TGTACTTGTGTAGTTTGAGTACTGTGTTGATCATAGAGGTATGGCTAAAATGACTAATCCTTAATAAATGGTACAATGTGTTAAATGATTTGCTGAAATGAAATTGAATACGTAGATTCATAGAAACTATAGAGCTAAGTAGGGTGAAGGATTTACTGCCCCGTCCGTCGATGGGTGCATGGCCAAAGAAATTTATGGTGTCAGAAACAGTGTTGGATAAAGAGAGGAACAACATCGGTTATGCATTTTTTTTTTTTTTTGCGACTGTGCACTTAAAAAGTGCAACTCATACAGGCACTTAATTGAACGTAACTCATCTCAAAAAGCTAAAGAGCAATATCCCCATTGCCACTGTTGATGAGATTATGCTACAGCCAACATTCTAAGATATCGAGAACCCTCTTGATATGCATAATGCAACTAATGGTGCTCATAAATAGAGGTTTATTAAATGAAGTGAAAAAATGTATATCTAATGAATTTGTTATTATTTCCACCTTTTTGTCTATTAATTCGAGTTTGAAATATATTTTCTAAAATCATAAAGAGAATTTATGAACACTATATTATTTATGCTGCATTCCGTATGCCGTTCTAATCTCAATGCACGAGGCCATGTGCAAACACCCAAAAAGGATTAAAACGAATTAATTGTTTTTCATGAAATCCCTCTGCTATCTCGTCTACACACAAGCAAGCCCTTCTCACCCTTAGCCCAAACCACCAGTAATTAAAAAAAATTCTCCCAACAAAAGTACTTTTGGGAAGGAGTTCCAAGTTCAAATGGAAACTCTTTGCTGCTTCCTCCGCCATCTGCAGCTTCAAACAGAGATGAAATAAATAGGAAAACTTCGTGTTTATCTGATAAAGAAAAACGAGGGTTGGACTCCGTTGCAAAGAGACGGCAACCACAAGAACTCTTCTTAGAAGGACTGAAGTTATGGAGTCTTATGAAGTCATCAAGAGACAAAGTTGATGTTATGGAAAGTTATGACGTTCTGATGAAAAGTTGACATCAAGGAATTTACTTGATGCTAAAAAGACATGTCTGAAAGATTTTCAAATAATTCAAATGCTATTATTTGAATAGTATATCCACATGTTATATCTATTATTTGATATGTTTCTCTTAATATAATTATTTCATGAGTATATCATCAATAAACTATTTCGTTCTTGATAATTACGTATCTAAATCTTTTGATGAGGAGTCCCTGGTCTGTTATTTTATAACCATTATCACTAATTATATTGTTGAACACTAAGACCTTGCCTTATATATCCTATCTCATTACTAAATCTGTTTATATCTTTGATGATTTTTTTTAAATGACTCAATACTTAACCATTTAGCATCATATCTATAATGCCATCACAGCCTGCTCTATATTGGAGCCTCTTGGTCGTTGATGCTAATACAACTTCACTTAAGAACATTACCGTTTTATTTAAAATATTCTTACAACCAGGAAAGCTGGATAAAAGAGGAATTTTTGCATTCAGTACATTTATACACGAGATAATATGTTCTATTGCTAATTGGGTCTTCATATGATTAGTGTTGTACAGTAAATATATCAAAATAAAGATTTGGATTTTAACTGTTGAAAATGTTAGAATTAATAAATTGAAAAATTCTTTCATTTCCTTTAGATTTATTTTCCTCCTTACTATCATATTTTAAGAAAAGGAATGATAGATACGGTTATATATCTTTTCGTCCGCCGTCACTTTGTCCAACGTCTCTTTGTCCAAGCCCTTTGTTCCAACGTCTCTTTGTCCAGCCCCTTTAGTCCAACGACTCTTTGTCCGATGAATATTTATTCGAACTTCTTTTTGTCCATGAGTTTTTATGGTCCAATGTCTTTTAGTCCAATATTACAGATTTTTTGTTGGTCATTTTAGTCAATAACTGTATAAGAAACCTGATCGTTTGTTATTTTGGTAATCCGGTGATTCATCGGTCGTTAGGTTTCTGCAAAGAGCAATTTCCCAAAATAAACCTAAAATTTTGTTCTAAGAAAATTTTGTAAACTTAGTAATAGCCCATGAAACCGAACGGGAGTAATAACACTATGGCAATATATTTAACGTCATCAAAAGGAAAAGGGAAAATAGCAGACTAAAATAATTATGCTTATGGTTTCCATTACCACAATTCAATTGATTGGAAAAAGATTTTTGGCGGTGTGAACATAGTACAGCGTGCTTTGTGAGAATTCCTGCAGGGTTGGAAGAAGATATTTCAAGAATAGTGGACTAAGTGACATTGCAAAATATCATGTAAGGTAATGCGACGGAACTTTGAAGAATGCGCCTAATTAGTGGGCACAGATATTTTGTATTCATATGCAAATTGGAGAATGTTGTTTTCCGCGACTTTATGCTTTGTTACCAGATAAAGCAAAGTCAACATATGAACGACTCTTTTCACAGTTCAAAATTATGCAGCCTTTCTTTTACCCAAGTGAACTGATGGCAGACTTTGAAATTGCCATTCAAAGAGCATTCAATTCTATGTTTCCAAATTGCTCAATTGTAGAATGTTTATTACATTTAGGACAGTCAATCTATCGGAAAATAACTGATTTAGGATTAATAGAAAAATACAATACTGAATCTGAATTTTGCTTAAAAATAATGTGCTTTTCGGCGTTGGCCTTTCTTCCAGTAGCTGTAGTTGAGGAAGCCAATGAAGAGCTCACTGATGATGATGAAATTCCTGGAGAATTTATTAGTTATTTTGATGTTAACAATAAAGGTGTGGTGAGAGGTCATGGCAACAGGAGAAGAGAGCCTCCGTTATTTCCTATTATGGAACATTAACAAGAAAATTGTTTTTAACTTACCAAGGACAAAATCTTTTAGAAGGATATCATTCGTCATTGAAGTTTTCTTTAAGTGCAACTCATCCTAATATTTGGCGGCTGATAAAACGTTTACAGACTGAGACTGCCTTAACTCAAACTATGATAACACACATTCATTGCAGAGATACAGTAAATAAACACAAAAAATATATTCAAATTAATAAGCGCATACATACTATGGTAACGCATTATGGATCTTATGAAAAAATTGAATTTTTAAAGGCTGCAGCTCACAACCTTCCCTCTTTTGAAATATTTTTAATTATTTTTGTTAATATATATATATATATATATATATATATATATATATATATATATATATATATATATATATATATATATATATATATATATATATAAATGTCTGAAATAAATATTGAATAGTTTTTTATTGTAGTTTTCTTTTTCTTCTGTTGTACCTTTAATTAATGTATATAAATTCAAATTAGCTGAGAAAAGCAGGTGAAATTGGACAGAAAGACACGGGACAAAAAAATCATTGACAAACCGACACTGGACCAAAGAACTCATGGACAAAATGACTTTGGACGAAGAGACTTGGACGAAAAGAATTGGACGAAAAGTCTGTACACTGATAGATACCGTATGTATATATATATATATATATATATATATATATATATATATATATATATATATATATATATATATATATACTGTATATATATAATATATATATGTATATATATATATATATATATATATATATACACACACACATACATACACACATACACAATAATATATATATATATATATATATATATATATATATATATATATATATATATATATGTATATATATATATTGTTGTGTGTGTATGTATTTGTGTATATATACATTCATATATAGATGTATGTATTCATGATTCTATGTATGTGTTATCAGAGTGTTTTTTTATTTCTCTTTTGACTGGGTAAAGCAATAATTGGATGAAATGAGATAAAATCACCAAAATGAAAAAGAATAAAAAATAGTTACAATTTTACATAAACTTCACAATCACCGTAGCTATGTAATAAAACCAACATGAAACGAGAAAAAAAAATTGGGAGAAAATTCAGAGTAAGAAAAAATTAGCTTTAAGTGGGAAGGACGACTAGAAATATCCCAGAGAAAAATAGCAAATCGAAAGGGGCACACAGAGGAAAAAGTAGGGCTTTTATTTCCCTTTTTATGGGGGGGGGGGCTAACTGACCTGGGTGATTGATAGTTCAAAAGAGGTTTTTATATGAGCGTCCCAACAACTTTCTTGGGGGTTTTATATATTCCTATATATACACACACACACACACACACACACACACACACACACACACACACGCACATATATATATATATATATATATATATATATATATATATATATATATATATATATATATTATACAGATATATACATATATAGTGTGTGTATGTGTGTGTTTGTTTCTACGCGTGTGAAGTGAGGAACGGAAAGAGAAAGATGGAGGCATGAAATATACCGTTACCATCCACACTGGTTTACTTCGGAATTGTAGTTTAACCGCCTCTGCATTGCATCCATATATAGAGTATACCCAGTAAACTGACATTCATATTCAATAACAACACTTTTGCTAGTGTAATTGATCAACGCTGTATCCTATTAGACTATGGATCGATGCTCACAAAGCAATAGTGTCTTTTGTTGTCATATAAGCCTCTGAAATTAACACCGATTTGCTGACGATCTTAGTATCCTAGTCGAAGGAGAGATCAAGGAAATTACAAACTTGGAAACCAATTGTTTGTATTTTCTTATTTCTCTAAGATGAGCATCAAACCCCTTTTTAAGGAAAAGGGTTCTATGTTGTTTATAATTACCATCAAATAAATTCGTAATTATCGGAACCAATGTATATAGGCAGACAACAACTAACATTGGCATGAGTGAAGAACTTTCTAACACCAGTTCACTTCAAGAAATCGAGAAAATATTTCACGAGTACTTTTCATTGCATATTTCTGAAAAATGAGTATCAAACTCCCTTCAAAGGAAAATGGTTCTATCTTGTTTATAATAATCAGGAAATCAAGTCATGATTATAGAAACTAACGTATATGGTCAGATAACAACTAACATTGGCATGAGTGAAGAATTTTCCAACACCAGTTCAATTCAAGACTCGACAAAATCTTGTCTTGAAAATAAATATCTTTTCATGGAGCCTAAATACATTGTAGATATCTTTCGGCTCTTTGGATTCCATACAAAGAAAGTTGACACAATGAAAAGTCTTAATCTCCTGAGAAGAAACTCAGCTGTTAAGGAATCTCAGCGTACTAAACATTATCTGTTTTTTTTTTTTTTTTTTTTTTTTTTTTTTTTTTTTTTTCAAACGAGATAAATTTCAAACGAGATAAAAAGGGCAGAAATCTAAAGGAAAATTCCTTTTCTATTTATCTGAAAGGAAACATAAAAACTCATTTTTACTTTTCAAAATCATTAATCCTTGGATTTTTTTTTTTTTGGGGCAATCTAATTGAAGGCTCTTTAGAATACTATTTCTTAGAATTTTTTCCTCCGTTTTTTCTTTATTTTTCATTCCTACCTTATATTTTTATCTATCGTTGAGCTTATTTCGATATGAAAATGAAACTGTAACGAAGAAAATAGAGTAAAAGTGGAAATAAATATCCAATATATCTGTACGTTGTCTTGAATAATATAGTTACAGATGAAACTTTACTTGCTTGCTTGTTTACTTGTTTTGGGTTTAAATCCAACCCTCCACTGAATTCGAGTGAACTACTTCTCGGGCGGGTCCATATTAATCATCTAACGAAACATTTTCATTATAACTTTTACAATTCTTTGATTGTAGCATCTCCCAAATCATATGATCTTGTGAAAAGTAGTGTCTTTAGTTTCTTCTTAAATTCAATTGCTCCCTTTAGGTCCTTCATTTCAGTTGGCAGTTTATTATAATGTCTAGGCGCACAGTAGCTAAAAGCCCTTTCACCAAATTTCAGATAGCCTATGTTTGTCACTCATGTGTCTTATGGTAACATTTGTTTCTAGTTCGTTTATTCAGGCATTCTTTTAGATATTTTGGTTCATTTTGGCTCAGTATCTTGAACGTTAGTAAGAGTAGCTTATATTCAATTCTCGCTTTTACCGGTAGCCAGTGTAATTTAATTAGTGCAGGGGTAACTCTTTCCCTACTGTGTAGTTTTATTAATCTTGCGGCTCTATTTTGTACTCTCTGAATTTTCTTCAGCTGATAATTTGGTAAGCCATAGAACAGAGAGTTGCAGTAATCAATTCTTGGAAATATGTGGTGATTAATGAGTATGGCCATAGATTTTTCACCTAAGTATTTACTAATAAATGCTATGTTTCTAATATGATAGTTACAATTTCTTACCATGTTATTTATATGTTCGTTCATTGTCAGTCTATCATCCATGATTACTCCAAGATTCCTGACAGATTTCTTTAGGTCAATGATCGATTGACCTATTTCAATTCTTTGGAAGCATTCGATTCTTTTTAATCTTTTTCATTTCCAAAAATAATACATTCACTTTTGTCTTCATTGAGCTTGAGGTTTTTTGTTAACATCAAAGCCTTAATGTCATTCATTATTTCATGTATCTTTCTTTTAGCTTCATCAACTGATTCTATTGGGAAATAGAATTGTGTATCATCAGCGTATATTTTAAACTTAACTCTGAGAGTTTCAAGTATATTTGCCCGTTCAATCTTGTAAATTTCAAACAGGAGAGGACCTAGTACACTGCCTTGAGGCACCCCTTTGGTTAGTTTTCTTGTCTCAGATTCAACATTTGAAATTACTAAAAAAAACTTTGCGGTTTTCAAGATAACTCACAAACCAGTCGTATGCTCGTTCTACGATTCCCACAGCATTAAGGTCTTCCATCAGATATGTATGTTCTACAGTATCAAATGCTGCACTTAGATCAAGCATCACAAGAATGCAACACTTGCCATTTGTTATAATTTCTGTTATGTCATTTTTTATCGCTAACACTGTTGTTTCTGTGGAATAGTTTTCTCTGTATGCAGATTGATCATCAGGTATGGCATTAGATTTTTTCAGATATTTCCAGGTATTATTATTATTATTATTATTATCATTACTATCCAAGCTACAGCCCTAGTTGGAAAAGCAAGATGCTATAAGCCCAGGGGCCCCAACAGGGAAAAATAGCCCAGTGAGGAAAGGAAATGAAGAGAACAAAACAATAAATCATTCTAAAATAAGTAACAACGTCAAAACAGACATGCCATATATAAACTATTAACAACATCAAAAACAAATATGTCATAAATAAACTATAAAAAGACTCATGTCCGCCTGGTCAACAAAAAAGCATTTGCTCCAACTTTGAACTTTTGAAGTTCTACTGATTCAACTACCCAATTAGGATGATCATTCCACAACTTGGTAACAGCGGGAATAAAACTTCTAGAGTACTGCGTAGTATTGAGCCTCGTGATGGAGAAGGCCTGACTATTAGAATTAACTGCCTGCCTAGTATTACGAACAGGATAGAATTGTCCAGGGAGATCTGAATGTAAAGGATGGTCAGAGTTATGAAAAATCTTATGCAACATGCATAATTAACTAATTGAACGACGGTGCCAGAGATTAATATCTAGATCAGGAATAAGAAATTTAATAGACCGTAAGTTTCTGTCCAACAAATTAAGATGAGAATCAGCAGCTGAAGACCAGACAGAAGAACAATACTCAAAACAAGGTAGAATGAAAGAATTAAAACACTTCTTCAGAATAGATTGATCACCGAAAATCTTGAAAGACTTTCTCAATAAGCCTATTTTTTTGTGCAATTGAAGAAGACACAGACCTTATATGTTTCTCAAAAGTAAATTTACTGTCGAGAATCTCACCTAAAATTTTGAAAGTCATACATATTTAAAGAAACATTATCAATACTGAGATCCGGATGTTGAGGAGCCACCGTCCTTGACCTACTTGCAATCATACTTTGAGTTTTGTTAGGATTCAACTTCATACCCCATAATTTGCACCATGCACTAATTCTAGCTAAATCTCTATTAAGGGATTCACCAACCCCAGATCTACATTCAGGGGATAGAATTGATGCAAAGAGAGTAGCATCATCTGCATATGCAACAAGCTTGTTTTCTAGGCCAAACCACATGTCATGTGTATATAGTATGAAAAGTAATGGGCAAAGAACACTACCCTGTGGAACACCGGATATCACATTCCTATAATCACTATGGTGCCCATCAACAACAACTCTTTGAGATCTAATACTTAAAAATCAATAATAATGCTAAGAAACGACCCACCCACTCCCAACTGTTTCAGTTTGAAAACAAGGGCCTCATGATTAACACGGTCAAAGGCAGCACTAAAATCGAGGCCAATCATACGAACTTCCCGACCACAATCAAGGGATTTCTGTACAGCATTGGAGATTGTGAGAAGGGCATCACATGCTCCAAGGCCTTTACGAAAACCAAATTGCAAACTAGGGAGTAGATGATTACCTTCAGCAAACCTATTAAGACGTTTTGCCAGAAGACGTTCAAAAACTTTAGATAATATGGGAGTTATGGAAATTGGGCGGTAATCAGTGGGACTTGAGCTACCACAAACACATTTACATAGAGGAGTAACATTACCAATTCTCCAACTAGTGCTAAAAGCTCCTCTTCTTGCTAACTTGCGCAAAATAACAGATAACTTTGGAGCTAAGAAATCTTCTGTCTTTATAAAACACAAAGGAAAACTACCATTTGGGTCTACACCTCCATAAGCATCAAGGTCCATCAACAGAGCTTTAATCTCACGAGATCGAAAAGCTAAACTAGTTAGTTTAGCCTCAGGAAAACAGGAATGAGGAAGTTCAAGTTTTTCATTACTCTGTTTACTGTTAAAAACATCAGTGAGTGACTGAGCCATCTGGTTTAAGTAAAGGAGGAACTGTTGCATCTACACCAAAGAGTGCAGATTTAAGGGTAGACCACCATTTATGTTCCTGAGTTGTACCAGAAAGGGTTTCTTTTATGGTTAAATTGTACTCCTTTTCAGTTGAGGCATAAACTCTCTGAGCAAAAGCTCGAAGCTGAATATAGTTGTTCCAGGTCAAATCTGATCTGTTACCCTTCCAAAGGTGATAGGCCTCCTGCTTCTCCGAATAAGCACGTCTAAAATCATCAATGAACCACGGTTTGTCCTTCACTCGGTACCTTAACACACGAGAAGGGATACGCCTATCAATTATGTTGACTATTATTATTATCACTAGCCCAGCTACAACCCTAGTTGGAAAAGTAAGATGCTATAAGCCCAAGGGCTCCAATAGGGAAAATATCCCAGTGAGGATAGGAAATAGATAAATTATGAGAAAAAAATAATAATAAATCATTCTAAAAACAGTAACGTCAAAACAGATATGTCATATATAAACTATAAAAAGACTCATGTCAGCCTTGTCAAAATAAAAAAAAATTGCTGCAACTTTGAACTTTTGAAGTTCTACTGATTCAACTACCCGATTAGGAAGATCACTCCAAAACTTGGTCACAGCTGGAATAAAACTTCTAGAATACTGTGTAGTATAGAACTTTTGAAGTTCTACTGATTCAACTACCCGATTAGGAAGATTACTCCACAACTTGGTCACAGCTGGAATAAAACTTCTAGAATACTGTGTAGTATAGAACTTTTGAAGTTCTACTGATTCAACTATCCGATTAGGAAGATCACTCCACAACTTGGTCACAGCTGGAATAAAACTTCTAGAATACTGTGTAGTATAGAGCCTCGTGATGGAGTAGGCCTGGCTATTAGAATTAACTGCCTGCCTAGTATTACGAACAGGATAGAATTGTCCAGGGAGATCTGAATGTAAAGGATGGTCAGAGTTATGAAAAATCTTATGCAACAGGCATAATGAACTAACTGAACTGTACCAACCGTGTTTCACACAATTGTACATAATTCCTTTTGTATATATTATGCTTGTATCTTCGCTCCTCCCTCGCACTAAAACGAACATGAAGATTCATGTCTGGTTTTTCCTCTGTAATATTGTCTGTCTTATGAACTTGTTATGTCCTGTTGCCTTGAGGTTTTGTATATAAGGAGAGTGTTCCACAATAATATAACTCAGTCGTTTTCAATCTGCCTTTGAGTTCACACCCTTACTCGGCGCCGTCACATTGGTGACCCCGGAAGTCGACTCGCTCCCACTGCTTTCCACCCCCACCTCCCTCGCTCCCCCATCGTTGGTACTATGACGGAGGCTGACTCTACTCCGGTAGTTGGCACTGCGGCCGCCCCATTGAAACTTTCACCTTTCGCCACTGAGAAGCGTTCGCTTGGTTTCAACGCGCTGAAGTCCACTTTCGTATCAGGGGCGTGACTCGCTCAACCACCAAAGGGGATTATGTTCTCGCGGCGATACCCGAGGACACCTTCCCAGAAATATCTGACTGGCTTTGTGAACAAGGAGACACCCCAATAGCGTATGACACCCTCAAATCATACCTTCTGCAGCAGTACTCGCCGTCGCCAGCCGCCCGTATAGCAAAGCTTTTTTAGCTCTCACAACAACCGTTGGGGGACCAAAGGGCTTCGCTTGCCCTCAGGGAAATGACCAGTATCGCTCGCCTTCAACCTGCCGCAGACGGCTCTCCTCGTGAGGTGAACCTACTCCGTGCCCTTTGGATACGCCGTTTACCTGAACCTGTGCGCGCTGCCATACCCGATGTCGATAGTTTACCCATAAAGGACTTGATGACCAAAGCCGACGCCCTTATGGACAGCCACTTCAAGACCTCCATCAACGCCTCCACCCCTGACGACGAGGATGCCTATTCAACGTCAACCGAAGCTAACATGAATGCCGTAGGACATACACGCCTACCCCGTGACGTGCCGAAGCGGCGACAAACCCGCCCACCACCCACCAATCGCTCGCGCCCCAACGAACGACTTTTACAGCCACTTACTACCTCCCATACGCTGCAGTTTTGCTACTACCACTTCAGATTCGGGGCAACCGCGAAGAAATGTGCCATAGATTGTCAGTGGCCAAAAAACGTGTAAGTAGGCCATCGCTTGTGGCGGTGGCCTCCCATGTTTCTAAACTTTTCCTTTTACAGGATGCAGGAACGGGCGTGCTATTTTTGGTAGACACGGGTGCTTGTCGTTCTCTTTTGCCAAGGAAACTCTTCAAGGTACAACATAGTCTGTCTGCATCTGCCGACGTCCGCTTGGTAGCTGCCAACGGATCTGCGATACCCACCTACTGTTACGAGAGCCTCACATTGCCAATCCTCGGTGCGGATTTCCTCTCTCATTTCCACCTTCTGGTCGATGTCGCCCACCGACGATTGGTCAACGAAGGCTCGTACTTGTTGACACCTCTTCAACCCGCCCCCTCTAACCTCGCTCTCCACATCAGCGCACCCACGGATGCCTACGCCCACCTCCTCACATCGTACCCGGAAGTTTTCCATCCAGAACTTCGCCAAACGCCCACGGTTCCTGCCAAGCACGGTATTTATCACCATATCAAGACGACGGGACCCCCAGTCTTCGCAAAATTCAGACGTCTGGCACCGGAACGATTGGCAGCCGCCAAACAGACGTTCGCCGAAATGGAGAAAATGGGCCTTTGCCAAAAGGCCTCCAGCCCATGGTAGTCACCCTTACACATCGTTCTGAACAAAGACGGCTCCCTCCGTCCGTGCGGGGATTACAGGCGCCTGAACATGCAAACAGAACCGGATCACTAACCCCTCCCAAACATTGCCGTTGTAACCTCCTACCTGCACAAAGCAAAGGTTTTCTCTACGCTCGACCTCCTGAAGGGGTATTATCAGGTGCCTATGAACCCAGAAGACATCCCCAAGACCGCCATCACCACTCCGTTTGGCACATACACCTTCAATTACTCTTGTTTTGGCCTTCGTAATGCTGGGGCAACATTTTAACATCTCATGGATGGCATCTTAGGGGACCTCCCTTTCTGTGTATGTTATGTGGACGACATACTTGTGTTCTCCTCCTCAAAAGAGGAACACCTCAGTCACCTGCGCATCGTGCTCGACCGCCTGCAACAAAACGGCCTTGTAGTCCGGTACGACAAGTGTACCTTTGGCGCCAACGAAGTGTCGTTCTTAGGGCACCGTATCACTCCTGAAGGAGTCCATCCCCTCCCTGAGAAGGTAGCAGCCGTTCAGAATTTCCCCACGCCCTCGACCATCAAAGCTCTGCAGGAATTCTTGGGCATGATCAACTATTATCACCGTTTTCTGCCAGCCATTGCCGCCACTCTTGCTCCCCTCTACGCCTCCCTCAAGGGCAAGCCAAAGGACTTGAAGTGGGGTCCCCTTCAAGAAGCAACCTTCTGCAATGCAAAGAAGGCTCTATCAACTGCTGCGGCTCTCACTTTTCCTATCCCACACACCCCTCTCCTTCTCTCCACCGATGCCAGCGACGTCGCTATTGGTGCAGTACTCGAGCAGGTGGTCAAAGGCTCGCCCCGCCCATTGGCCTTCTTCAGCAGAAAACTGTCCAAGGCAGAATCGGGTTATTCTACCTTCGATCGAGAAT
>NC_090739.1:112602550-112610050 GCF_036898095.1 Palaemon carinicauda | reverse complement strand
ATATCTGAATTGTCTGGAAGACTATACTTGGCGTAGTTCCCTTCAACAAGTTTATTATTAAATCTTTCACTAAAACTTTCCCTTGCTTCATTTTCTTTCATGGTCTCACGGTAAAAGTTGGTGCTTCGAGTTAGCAACTTTGACTGCAGTAAGATCTCAGAAAAACTCTTAACGTAGCTTTATCAGAAGAGAGGTGAACAAAATAACTACCGTTTCTAGTTTGTGAAACAATTTGTCAGAGAATGACTGAACTATATAAGTACAGGGGTCCAGTATTTAGATCGTATTATCAAAATATTAACAGCTTATGGTGCTATTATAATTAATTTGCTTATATCAGGACACAAGTAACTTCCTTATACTCTGAAATAGGCTGCATAATCCGCGAATTAGGTAACTTTCAAGAATCCATAAGCATTTTAGGCAAATTGCGGTCTATTTCGTGAAACAGGCAATGAAATGCTTATTTCGTGGATTAAGCGCACTGACTGATTGATTCGTGAATTAGGCAATTTCAAGGATTATGCAGGACATGCTCGTAAACATATATGTATATATATATATATATATATATATATATACAGTATATATAATATATATATATGTATATATATACACATGTATATATATATATATATATATATATATCATCATCTCCTACTCCTGTTAGATTTCGCCAGTCATCTCTATCTTGAGCTTTTAATTCAAACTTCATTCATTATCTTCGACTACACGTTTCATAGTCCTCAGCCATGTAGGTCTGGGTCTTACAACTCTTCTAGGGCCTTGTGGAGCCCAGTTGAAAGTTTGGTGAACTAATATCTCTCTGTAGTTCCATCTCCATCTACCCCTTACCATGAGTAATTTCTCTTACAGCTTCATTTCTAATCCTGTCCTGATATTTTAATCCCAAAATTCTTCTCACGGTTTTGTTCTCAAATCTGCTAAATCTGTTCGAGATTGTTTGTCATAACATGACTCATGTCCATACTGTAACACAGATCTCACCAAACTGATATATAGCCCAATTTTTATATGTAATGCCAGGTGATTTGATTTCTCAATTTTAATCAACCTAGCTATAGTCTGATTTGCTTTATTAAATTTTGTTTTTATAAAACTTCAATTCTAAAGACCCTGTAAAAGAAATCATAGTTCCTAAGTACTTGAATTATTCCATCCTCATTAATCCTTTCTCTTTCCAATGATGTTTAATTTTCCATTGCACATTCCGTTCTCATCATCTCTGTTTTTCTTCTATTCATCTTGAGACCAACCTCATATGATATTTCATATTGGTAAGTAAACATTTCAAATCTTGTGGTGTTCTGCATACTCATCAGCATACTCTAGGTCAGATAATTTCCTATTGCCAATCCAGTCCAATCCTTCTTCAACATCTCCAACTGTTCTACGTATTACAAAATCCATGAGGAGGATAAACAACATAGGTGACAACACATAACCTTGGATTACTCCACGGTTCACTGGAAATTCATTTGATAAGACTCCACTAATATTAACTTTACGCTTGCTATGCTCATTAGCTGACTTAATCAAATTTACATATTTAAGAGGAATTCCATGATAATGTAGGTATTTCAACAAAACTGGCCGGCGCACATAATTAAAAGCTTTTTTCATAGTCCACAAATGCCATTAAAAGTGGGTTTCTATATGCTACATATTGTTTTACAACACATCTCAAACAGAAAATTTGGTCAATACAATTTCTACCCTTTCTTGATCCTGCTTGTTCATCTTTCCGGTTTTCATCAGTCTTTTTCTCTAGTGTCTTTAGAATAAGCATTCTATATGTTTTCATGACAACTGACGTAAGAGTGATGCCTCTGTAATTATTGCAATCAGTCAGGTCTAATTTTTCAGCCATTTCACCAACACTCCTAACTCGCATTCATCAGGCTTTGCTTCTTCATGTCACATTCTACAAAATAATCTTGTAAGTATTCTGGAAGTCACTTCATTTACAGCCAGTATCATCTTGGCAGTTATTCCATCGTATCCAGGGGCTTTCCATCTCCTGAGTTTCTTAATGACAGTTTCGACTTCAAACACACTGAATTCATTTTTGGGCAGATCGAGGTCTTCCTCAGCTTTAGGTATATCAATCAAATTATTTCAATCATAATCGCCTATTTATGACCTCACTAAAGGGTTCCATCCAACATTGTCTTTCTTCATCTTTTGTTGTTAAAACAGGTCTATCTCTTTTTGATTGGTAAATGCTTCTCCTTCATTGCCCCCTTAGAGATTACATTAATACTTCTTAGATCATAACCACTCCCTGAATTTATAGCTTCGCCAGCCTCATCTGCTTCCCTGTCTAAATATTCTCTCCAGTCATTCCTGACTTTTCTTTTGACATCACCATCAATACCGGAATACTTAGCATACTCTACTTTGTAATTTTCATTAAATTCTCGAAAACTATTAACAGTCAATTTCTGTCTTTGTCTCCTTTTTATAGTATCCCAAGTATCATTTGATATCCATGGCTTTCTCCTTGTAACTACATGTCCCAAACCTTCACTACCAACTGACTAATAGATGTTTTTAATATCACATAACTCTTTATTAATTGTCTGCACTTCGTCTCTTAAAGTCTCTAAGATTGCAAATCGATTCCTACACTCAATTGTAAATGTTTCCCTATGCTCATCTCCTAGAAGCTTACTGTAGTTGTATCAAACCTAGGTATTCTATCTAAATTTCTGTTGGGTGCTTTCAGTTTTATTTTTAGTGTGGCAATAAGGAGCTGGTGATCACGTGATCACTGCCAATACTTGCACCTCTACAGATTCTTACATTTCTCAGAGTCCTCCTTATCTTTATTGATGGCTTTGTGACCTATTTCATTTTTGTAATTGCCATATGGTAAAGTCCATATACTGTATATTTGTGGACGTCCTTTAGCTACACTAGATAAGTTAAAATGACAAATAAAAACATGGACATAGGGAAGTAAAAAAAAATTAATAGAGTGAATTGTTAGGAAGCTATATAATGTAATTATAGCGGAAAATAAGAATGAAATTAATATTATATACCAACCACAAGTAATATTTCAGTATACGTAAAAATCACAATAGCTCCTTTTGCTTCTTGATACAAAAGTTCAAGAAGATATATGAGGTATTTATTATTATTATTATTATTATTATTATTATTATTATTATTATTATTATTATTATTATTATTATTATTATTATAACTTAATGAAATACAACCTAATTTTAAAAAGTAGTATGCTATTAGCCCAAGGGCTCCAACAGGAAAAATAGCCCCGTGAGGAAAGGAAATAAGGAAACTATAAAAAAGCAATTAACAATTGAAATAAAATTTCTTAGGAATAGTTACAGCATTAAAATTAATTTTTCATATATAAACTATGAAACTTTAAACAAACAAGAGTAAGAGAAATAGGATAGAACAGTGTGCCTGAGTGTACCCTCAAGCAAGAGATATTTACCCCAAGACAGTAGAAGACCATGGTACAGAGGCTATGGCGCTACCCATGACTAGAGAGCAATGGTTTGATTTTGGAGGGCCCTTCTCCTAGAAGAGCTGCTTACCATAGGTAAAGAGCCTCTTCTACCCTTACCAAGAGGAAAGTAGCCAATGAACAATTACATTGCAATAGTTAACCCCTGGAGCGAGGATGAATTGTTTGGTAATCTCAGTAAAGTCAGGTGTACGAAGACAGAGGTGAATAAGTTAAGAATAGACCAGACTATACGATGTATGAGTAGGCAAAAGGAAAATGAGCCGTAAGCAGAGAGAAGGATCTGGTCAGTCAGAGGAACCAATAACTCTGGTTCTTTTCTAAGTTTCCACACCGCAGAGTCAAAGAATTCAACACATGATCACAAGAAAACTCAAATACCTTCCATGGTAATCAGTCAAATATTAATACTATATTACAGAAAAATATACAAAAAGTTATCTGATTATTTTTTCCCTTATTCAAAGTTTCCAACATGCATTTATTCTAATCCCTCACACTATCAGAACATCCTTTACAAACACAGTAAAAAAAGATTATTTAAGATATTTCAAGAGTTTGAACGAGAGAAAAATAACTTTGAACAAATATTGCAACAACAAGAGATAAATAGAATGAAAAATTTCAAATGAAT
This sequence comes from Palaemon carinicauda, assembly GCF_036898095.1. Taxonomy (NCBI): domain Eukaryota; kingdom Metazoa; phylum Arthropoda; class Malacostraca; order Decapoda; family Palaemonidae; genus Palaemon; species Palaemon carinicauda. The sequence goes on along the minus strand of NC_090739.1, from coordinate 112,605,893 downwards.
ATCTGAAAAAAAAATAGCTATTATATGTCAGGCGCGACGCGCTCCCGACCAATTGTAAAAGGTCGTCTGTCTCCATTACTTTATGTAAACTGACATTAAACACATTGTAAAGTGAATGAAATATGTTTTAAACTGATGTATTCTGTCATATATTTTTACGGGGCTTCAATTCAAGCTTAATATATGTTATGGTTCCTATGTTGCTACACGTGAACATATTGGATACGTCTTTTTGAACTTCAATACTCAAGATGAATTGGATATTTATCTTTTATCATAAAAGTATGATTAGCGTTATCTTTTGCATACACAGCATATATATATATATATATATATATATATATATATATATATATAAATTCATATATTTCCCAATGTAGGAATTAACATTACCATTAATTGGGAGTACCTTAAAAACTTAAGATTTACAAATGGCAAAGTTCTATTTAGTGTATCAAGGGAGGAATTGCAAAAAGATGATAGAAGGTTTGAACAGAGAAAGCAGAAATGTAAGACTGAAAATGAATGTGAGTAGAACTAAGATGAAAATGCAGAGAAAATGAATAAGGGTTATGGACGAACCTATAGATTGTTAATGAATATATGTACGTGTTTCCCCATGACATGAGACCGAAATTAAAAGAAGGATAATAATGGTAAAGAAAATGAGAGTATGAAACATATAATGACGCTTTCTCTAAAAACCAAAGTATGTAATCACAAGGTAGTACTATTAACTTATGCATCAGAAACGTAGAGCATTCCTAAAGCCTTGGAACATAAGCTATTTACAATTCAAAGAGCTATGGAAAGAATATTGATGGGAATAACACTAAGAGATTGAAAAAGAGCAACATAGATACGAGAGCAAACTTAAGTAGAGGACAGTGAGACATTTGTTGACTGAATGCCCCACTTATAGCACAGAAAGAAGTACATGTCTGTTTGAGGCTGCTCGGGGTGAATTTGGCAGGTTCATCCTTGCCAAATTCTTGGACATGATGTGTCGTACAATGCTAGTGGCATTTTTAAATTTATATCAGAAGCAGGCCTTCTAAATGTTATTTAACTTCTATAAAATATTTACTTTTCTGGTTTAAAATTGAATAATTTTTAAAATCTTTATTTATAATAAATGATATCAGTGTCAATGACTTCAATGTCAGGATGCCAGAGAACGTCAAATCATTCATTCAGTATTCTAACGTGTAAGAAAAAGAAATGGATATGGGCAGGAAATATTATCAGAATGACAGATAATAGATGGACATTAAGCATAACAGAATGGTTCCCTAGAGATTACAAATGAAGCTATATGGGTGTGTGTATATATATATATAATATATATATATATATATATATATATACATACATACATACATATATATTATATATATATATATATATACGAGCATTATCCACACTGAAAAAGTCTTTTATTCCGAGAAAGAAACGGTGAGGATATGGCAACATTTCAAACACTAAATAAAACCTTTATGGTGTCGCCTTTGGGGAGAGAGAGAGAGAGAGAGAGAGAGAGAGAGAGAGAGAGAGAGAGAGAGAGATGGCGGCCGAGTAGTATTTCCAAATTATGCCAGATTTCCTCTTTCAGATGGTACAGTGGGGAAGAAAGTCCTAAAATTCTCCCAAGTTTTACCAAGACAGACGACAAGAAGCAGTCTAAAATATTCATGTATTGTTGTCTTTTTAGAATTGAGAGAGAGAGAGAGAGAGAGAGAGAGAGAGAGAGAGAGAGAGAGAGAGAGAGAGAGAGAGGAGGCTTATAACTGCCTTCATAAGCCGATTATTTTCCTTCGTTTCCAGAGAATTCTAATAAGCGAGATTAAATGAATTAAGCTCAATTAAAATATAAATATATACAGTAAATTATCAAAATATATGTTATATGATATGTAGTACATATCTAAATATAAATTAATTATGATATATTGATAATAAACATTAATTTCTTATACCTTTCGAATTGAAAGGTCCAAATTTTAATCATCGACTTCACTTTCCTGGTATAATCTCTCTGCTTTAATTACTGAAATATATATATGTATGTATGTATATATATATATATATATATATATATATATATATATATATATATTGGGGGGTGGGGGGGCTGAGAAATATTCCATTTGCTATTTTGCTTAAGTTTTAATTATGTTTTCATCCACTTACAAATACAGGTTGACTTCGTTTTTTAGCCTTTGATTTACGAGAATATGCTATACTAATTCAAATAATTTATCCGAACTCTACATTTCCCCATAAAATTATGTAAACGTTTGACACAAACAATCTGGTGTGAGGAACGCAATGTATCATCTGCTAAGATTTTATATAGATGGAGACAACAAACAGGGTTAGGTATATGAGGTATTTTGTGTTATATACAGATTTATTATTATTATTTTGAAATTATTTTATCGATAACCTCAAAAATTAACAATTGAGATGAAAAACATAACAATATAACAGGAAATTTGCAACCAAGTAAATGTGGTGCAATGGACGTAGACCTTTTTTGTATTGTGCTATTTCATATACACTCTCAAACACATAAAGATACACACCCACGCACATATACATACATATATGAACAATATGGTTTGCAGCAGCTCAATTAAAATAAACAATTCATTACTGCATATTGCGTGGTAAAAACATGAAAAGGAAAATTCTTGATGAAAAGAGAGGACGTCATAAATTGTATAGTTTGCCACTAGACGAGTATAACTAAAAGCTTAATTACATTTGGATGTAAATGTAGTCGCATTATTGGATCGTTTCATTTATTCAAATTTTAGTTTTTTCTCTGCGAATATATAAAACTAGTTTAGGTTAAAATCAATTTGTCAATATACTATGTATTTATTTGAATTAGACATGCTCGAATAATGAAGGTTTTTAAAAAGATATTTTCTCACTGATTTACAAATAGAAAAAAAAGATGAATACGCATATGTGGAGATATATATGTTTATATATATATATATATATATATATATATATATATATCTGCATGTATACATTTAAAAGCGTATATGTGTGTATGATTGTCTTTCAAATAAATACTTTCAATGCTAGCTTGAAATGGAAATATTAAAATGCATATTTTTGTATAACACGATATTCATTTGTTCTGAATCAGAAGACAAATCAGAGACAGTCTATTCCCCTTTTCATATGTACTTATTACGGAGATGATAATTTCTTACCTTCTCGGATGTTGCCTCTTATTAAATGCACTTTTGAATACTTTTCATGAATCCCAAAATAGAAAATAAACATTTTATTCATATGTAAAAGTTCGTATGATTTATTGCACTTT
>NC_090739.1:112592550-112595050 GCF_036898095.1 Palaemon carinicauda | reverse complement strand
ACTACTACTACTACTACTACTACTACTAATAATAATAATAATAATAATAATAATAATAATAATAATAATAACAACAAAAATAATAATAATAATAATAATAATAATAATAATAATAATAATAATAATAATAATAATAATAATGAGTTCCTACATAAACATGACTTTGCCCTGACTAGATTTCTTGTTTATGATCCATCAACTTAATGCCCTCTTCATTTCTCAACATTCTCTCTTCCTTATTCTTGTCATCGTAAAATGACGGACATCTCGCTACTTGAAATTAAAATTCTCTTCTCTCCTAATTTACTTAATAACCTGACACATGAGGATGACAGCCACGTTAGACAAATGTGACCTAAGGCTCCTTAAGAAGGAAGTCAAGTGCTTGAAACATTCTCTTTAAATGGGTCTTCATTAAGTGAGCCTGTTGTCTTTCTTTGAGGAGAAGTTAACTTATCTCGCCTTTTAGTTTATTTCTCTTCCCTCCTCCTGTAAATAATCTAAATAATACACTATTAAATTTTTCAAGTTTGAGTATATGCAATGGGAATTCATTATATCAATAAGGTCTTGATAAACATTAAAACTTATGATAGGTGTCCTTCAGTTATCGACACAATTATTGGTACACCCTTGGAAGCGTAATTGTAATACGAAGTATAAATATTTTACATCGAGATGACACTTGATATTACAGATGGTTACAGTTACATATATCATACCTGTGTTTATATATATATATATATATATATATATGTATATATATATATATATATATATGTATATATATATATATATATATAAATATATATACATCGGGATTACACTGTATATTACAGATGTTACAGTTACATATATCATACCTGTATCGCATGCAAATGTGTTTATATATATATATATATATATATATACTGTATATATATGTATGTATATATATATACATCTATATATATATATATATATATATATACACACACACATGATAGTTTTATCACTAACACTCGTTATTTTCATTTATCCAAATACCCCTGCAAATACCCTATTACATAAATCGATTGGGTCCGAATACTTGAATAAATTTCTTCATGCAACTGTGATCCTGTGGCAGAACAAATTTAATATTAAATGGCAAATATGGGTTATTTTGGTGTTTATATATACGTATATATATACATAAATGTATATATTATTCCTATATTTATATATACATGTATATAAATATTCATACATAGAGACAGGTAAGCGGTATAATCTACTACTTAGAAAAATTAAACCTTTCTCGTCTATCCCTTTCTAGTCACTGAACGCCAGAAGATCAGCGAACGATATATTCTGCCATCCCAGACTTTATCTATCTCATGAATGATGGAGGGCTTTAAAACTACACATATTTTCAAATTACAAAGAATAATTAGCCCTGTAAAGTTCTAATAAATTGCCATCGAGAGAGAGAGAGAGAGAGAGAGAGAGAGAGAGAGAGAGAGAGAATATGAATCTATATGACATGATATCTTTAGTGATAAAAATTACATAAAACGTTATTGAATTCACATTTGGCCTTGTTCCCATAAACTGGATGAAGTCTGATTGAGATCATGAAATATAAATGTTAAATTGCCAAAGCGAGCATATTCTCATTTCACATAAAATGTCGAAATGGTTTCGTTACTGCATTTTCCATCATATGCATAATTATTAATTTACCTTTGGCATACACTGTTATAATTTTGCCATTAAAAAACCCGTAAAAATCCCAAAATAAATATTGCCAGGCATATACCGTTTTAAAAAGGGTTATATATGACGTTTTGAAGAGATATTACGGTCACCAACCCGTAAAAGATGATAACAAAAAGGGGTAAAAATAATTACGTTCGCCTGTATTTTACTGAAATACGGCTGAGAACAGTATATTTTTAAGGGGAATTTCCGATTAAAAATACGGTTTTTTGTTTTAATAGTGTAGGTTATCTAAACTGGATGAGGTATCTTAATCCTTGAATATCACGTATGTTTTCTTTCCTCTATAATTATTTATGCAATCTTTCTAAATCAATTATCTAAAACCTTTACCCAATAAAAAGATCAAATTCTTTCTTGGATAAACAGCATCTTAACGACTAAATTGTTTGTCTTCCTACTGTAAGAATCGATACCCATCATCTCACAGCAATATTCGTATCACCAAAACATGACTTCCCACGGACGCCATAAACTGAACTTACAACAAACACAAGGTGACGTCGGAGATATTTTTATTCATTCTAAAAACGATGGCTTTTTAACTTTAAATCAGAAACTAAAATCGAATAATAAATATCATAAGCTTTGGATTCAGATGTTTCAAATAGTGTTGTTCATGTCAACAAAATATATCTCAAGGGTTGAGCAGGTGTACCTTTTAGGATGTCAATATTTCCTGCCACTCTTCCGTTCGCAAGGAGTGGCTTTATGTTAGGTCTATGTGTAAATAAACTAGCTAATTCCAGCAAACGTTTCT
>NC_090739.1:112562550-112582550 GCF_036898095.1 Palaemon carinicauda | reverse complement strand
ACTAAAGACAAGGTATAAAATCCAATCTATGAATACACTTTGCCTTGTATTATACGATTTGATAATTTGCCTTTGTATCTGACCGAAGAAGGTTGTGAATGAATGTTGTTAAGTAATTTGTTGAGTGGTTCAATCTTTGATTATTAATAAGCATAACCTGACTTCCTTAAGGTAAACTGGAATTTCAAAATGTAATCTACAGTTTATTCAAACGATTTACTTAAATATAAAACTTTACTCTCGCTTATATAAGTTCTGTGTCAAAAAATAATATATTTCATATAAAAATACTGTAAAATACAGTTTTCGTTACATACAAATCGTTGCCAAGAATAATATATATATATATATATATATGTGTGTGTGTGTATATATATATATATATATATGTGTGTGTGTGTGTGTGTGTGTGTGTGTTTTGTAAATTAGAATCAAACCAAATAAAAGGAATTACTCTATCAAGTGAAATGAGACCCTGACTGAAGGGAAGAAATTTGTCCCTTGGCTGGGGGGGGGGGGAGAGGGGGATATGTTGCCATAGAATTTACTTTGTTCGAGTATTTTCGCTTTTTGTGTTAGGTGGAGAGAAACACGTAAGGGGAGAAAGAAGATTAAAAGGTGGTGATTTAGTTTTAATGTTTTCGTTTCGTTTTTCGTCATCGTTTTGATATTGAGAAAGTGTCCTATTATCTTTGTCTTAAAGGAAGATATGTAAGAGTTAAAGACAAATCAATTAGGAAATAGGGAGAGACCATAATATTATCAGAGATTTTAGTGCAAATACTCAATGATCACATATAATATATAAAACGTAAACTAAACTTCAGTAGAAATATAGAATTATAAGTGAATAGTAAGTTAGTTTTTCATTTATCAATATATCAGTAGAATATCCAAAAGGGATCTTTTTATGATATAATTTCTTTTTCTGGATCTTCAAAATCTAGCAAAGTATGAACTTCGCTGTTAAACAGTATCTGTCATAATATATAGATAGATAGATAGATAGATAGATAGATAGATAGATAGATAGATCTTTAGATAAAGAATTGGTTATCATAAATCCAGTCCCGCAATGCTAGCAAATTTTCTCTCTGTCTCTTCCTCTCTCACACGGGTGGAAGCCAGACATCAAATACAAAAACATAAATGCAGTTTTAAGATTTCTCCAAAACCCAGCTGGAATTTGCTTTGTCGTGGATGATGTTTTCAATTGTTAGACACCGCTAGTACATTATAAATTAATTGTAAATGTTAAGTAACAATCAGAAAAGCGCGTTTAGAAGTGGCAACGCATGGAAAACCTGGATGAGAACACAGAAGATACTTCGTCGTAAAGGTAAATTCTAGACCCACAAGACAACAAGCTGCTGTAAGGAGTGATGCCGCTCCTGTGAACTAAAGCAGGGAACCAACGTAGTTTGTAAGTCTACGCTAAATATTTTGAAGGAGCGAGTAAACCTAATGGTTTAACTTGCGTTGCACGAGCGAGACTAGCCTTGAAATCGAAACATTAATTACTATGGAACAATGGAATCGTAAACTCCATCGGTGAAGGGAACGAGGTCGATGTAAGTAAAAAAACTACTTCAATGTAGAAACCATGCTGAAGACGCGAGAACATATCATGGCATAAAGAACAGCTTAACAGCCTAAGATTTGCAGATGACATAGTTCTTTTAGTGAATCATAGGAAGAATTGCAAAATTAAAATAGGTAAAACTAAGATAATGTTCAATGAAAATGCCGAAAGACAACAATTAAGGGATATAGACGAACTTCTAGCGAGTGTTAATGAATATACAGTAGGTACTTATGACCGACAGTAAGTGTTTAAAAAGGACATGCGACCAAAATTAAAAGGGGGATAAGCATGGGATGGAAAGCTTTTGGTAAAGAAAAGGAGATTATGAAATATAAAATGCCCCATTCTCTAAAACGAAAAGTATTAAATCAGATGGTCCTACCAGTATTAACTTATGCATCATAAACTTGGACCCTTAAAAAAGCTAAATAAGCTAGTTACAACTCAAAGAGCTATTGAGAGAATAATGATGGGACTAATACTAAGAGACAGAAAAAGAGCCGCATGGACACGAAGCAAACTAAAGTAGAGGATATTATAGTAACATGTAGGAAGGGGAAATGGACATGGGTAGGACATATAATGAGAATGACAGGCAATAACTGGGCATTGAGAATAACAAAATAGGTCCCTAAAGACTGCAAAAGAAGCAGGGAAAGGAAGAGAAGACGATGAATAACGGGCTAAAAAAAATTACTGGTGCTACTATAGTGTGAGGTCTACCGCCATGTGTCGCCTACCCAGGTGGAGGGCGAGGTCTACCACGTGACCAGCGTCTCAGAGCCCCGCACCTAACCGTCGAACATGTGAACTGCCCAAATCCATTAAAAACGTGACCTGTCCACGTGACCTGCCCATAAAAAAAGGAAGCAAATGGAGCTCCTAAATCAGTTTTTCCCTCCGCTTAAAAGAGATATCATCGATATCAGCATACTACAGTGAACCACCAGCAATATTATGTGGATCCAGCGACAGGAGCACACACACAGGCAATTGAGCGATCGTGGTTGGACGCTAAAACGATGATTCTAAAGAGATTAATGCGAGGTGTTGGTCGTACGAAGAGTGTATCGCTAGAATCAATGTACGGAAATATATGATAACCTGTTTGATGTACGAAGAGTGTATCGCTAGAATAAATGTATGGAAATACATGATAATATGTTTGATGTACGAAGAGTGTATCGCTAGAATCAATGTACGGAAATATATGATAACCTGTTTGATGTACGAAGAGTGTATCGCTAGAATAAATGTATGGGAATATAAGATAATATGTTTGATGTACGAAGAGTGTATCGCTAGAATCAATGTACGGAAATATATGATAACCTGTTTGATGTACGAAGAGTGTATCGCTAGAATAAATGTATGGAAATACATGATAATATGTTTGATGTACGAAGAGTGTATCGCTAGAATCAATGTACGGAAATATATGATAACCTGTTTGATGTACGAAGAGTGTATCGCTAGAATAAATGTATGGAAATACAAGATAATATGTTTGATGTACGAAGAGTGTATCGCTAGAATCAATGTACGGAAATATATGATAACCTGTTTGATGTACGAAGAGTGTATCGCTAGAATAAATGTATGGAAATATATGATAATATGTTTGATGTACGAAGAGTGTATCGCTAGAATAACTGGATGGAAATATATGATAACATGTTTATCTTTACCTTGTTTCCTTTTTTTAATGTAATTAGAAATCCAATTATCTATTTAAGTCATTTCTAAGATATGTTTAAATTAAGTGTTTATTGCTAAAACAAAAGTATGAAATGTGTTTTATTTATGAGGGACGAATAATTCTGCAGTAGACCTCACGCTATAGTGCTAACGGGAGGTAGATCTCACGCTATAGTGTGGTAGACCTCACGCTATAGTAGCACCAAATTACTGGTATAAACTGACGTAGGTAGACCAGAAAGAGACGGTAGTCGAAAGACATGTCTGAGGCCTGATGATGTTGATGTTGATGATGATGATGATGATGATGATGGTGAAATATGTATTCATAGATTATATATACATATATATATATATATATATATATATATATATGATATTAATATCGAATTCGCTCTGCCTCGGGATCAGAATTCCAAGTGGGAATTATCTTTTATGATGATATCTTCAGGTCACCCAAGGTATTGAACCTAGACCAAGGAAGCTGAGGTAAGTCACTGGAGACTCGGTTTCCTTTGACGGGACTCGATTCCTTGGCCGACCAAAAGTTATTGTTATAAATTTTAATTCCCCTGTGGGTCTCTGATTCTTAGTCTGAGCGAATTCCATATCAAGAGGTGTTTATGGCTTATATGAATATATGGAAAACACGTATATATGTGAACAAAAATTATCACTAATATACAGTTTACTTATATACTTATATACACACACATACACACACACACACACACACACACACATATATATATATATATATATATATAGTTTTTAAAGCCACCATAAGATATCAGCCATGGTTTCTCAACACGTCCTTTGTACAGTTCCACTACCTTATCTTGACCACGGTAGTACCTGGCACCCATTCATGACTATGATATTGATGGCGGTAGTCCGTGTTCAAAAGCGGTCCTACAAATACGTAGCCATAGAGATGGACATCCTCAAGTCGCAATTGCCATAGGGGAAAGGATTTACAATGGTATGTAAACTACACATCTCATTTCATTTGTCATGTAATCTTTCTTCGAGTTCGTATACCCTTTTTGATCTCCTGAAGTCATTAATCAAATAAATAAAAGCTTAAGGTCATGATTTTCCTCTTTTTCTATATGCTAGGCCTAAAACCCAACCATTTATCATTTTGTTTACATATCGTTATTTCTAAGGGTAATTCCAAGGGACTTTAACGGAATCCTATGAAATAGTTCACAAATCCTTCTGATTAATTTTTTCATGAAAGGATCTAATTTTCTTACCACCAATATTTCAATTTAGAGCTTATGAAAGGATTTTCCGTTAGAATAGTATTTCATTACTATGTATATGTCTACAATCTTTCAAGAATATGCCCTGTTCTTTAGAAGGATGGTTGCTCAAATTAAAATATGGATTATCTTATAGTTTTATATTTCCCTCAGTCGCTGTCAAAGAAAAGTAACGTCATTACCTTTTTTAAAATCTTGTAATGCTATTTGTAAATGAGTTATCTACCCTCTAAAACTAGCATTTCAGAGAGAGAGAGAGAGAGAGAGAGAGAGAGAGAGAGAGAGAGGAATACAGTATGACAGACAGACAGACAGAGAAAGAAAGCGTTAAGATTTTGACTATTACTGAATATACATTCCATAGGCAATATGAAAATCACAATTCTACAATGAAACGTAATAATAATAATAATAATAATAATAATAATAATAATAATAATAATAATAATAATAATAATATTCTACTACAAGACAAAGATCTTAGATATGTCGATTTATGTCTGTGGTTTGGCCAATTTTCATCACCACGCTGGCCAATATATATATATATATATATATATATATATATATATATATATATATATATCTACATATATATACATGTGTGTGTGGGTGTGTGTGTACTGCACGTGCGTGTTAGTCTACGTGGGTGTGAACACATGAATGATCTCATTTAAGATGTAGATGATTTCCTCCAACACATAACTATATCAGCAGTCCGATCCTAAAATCGTTTCCTACCATCCTTTCTTTCATTCGAATATTTGTTGCTTCCCGCAGAAGTAATATCAACGTTATCAACGTCTAATGGAGAGCGGAAGCCGTTTCCTTTGCAGGGGATCAGCTTTCCTCCGGAGAGAGGTTTTCATTTTGTGAAACAAAGTCAACTGAGGCTTCCAGCGAGAGATCCCTTTGCGTGTATTAAGATGTATGCGGGAAGTCTTGCGTGATCTGTATGTTCCGTTTATGTCATTTATTCGTTTGTTAGTCTAACTGTTGATTCCATTTTAAGGTATAAGAGAGTAGGAGGGACACGATAATGATGCTTTTGCTTCATACTAGAACTTTAAAAAAATGAATGCAATAATTTCTATATTATCTTGCTGAATTTAAAGCTATTCATGGTTGTAATACGCAAAATATTATTATTATTATTATTATTATTATTATTATTATTATTATTATTATTATTATTATTATTTTTATCAAGAGCATTTTTTTTTTTTTTGTGTGGGGTTGCTCTGGTTGTTGTTTTTCAAAATTTGAATGGATTATGACGAGCCGAGAGAAAGGTTGTGACTCAAAGGCAGGAAGCAATCAACTGAGTTGTAGTATTAAAGAACACTCTCCTTTATATACAAAACCTCAAGGCAACAGGAAAACACATGTTTGAGGAAATGACAATGTTACAGAGCAAAACAGCAGACATGAATTTTCATGTTCGTTTTAGTGCGAGGGAAGAGCGAAGATACAAGCATAATATATACAAAAGGAATTATGTACAATTGTGTGACACACGGTTGGTACATGGCTCCCCCTCTAAAAATGACATACTGAACATGTTAAATAGGTGCCCTGAATCTGGAGAGGTAGTAGTAAAAACTGCGCCGATTAGCGGCAGTGAGTGGCTGTAGATGTCGATGGTTGGGGTGCGAGCAAGTGGTGGGTGATGGGTGGCTGTGTTGCCGCTCCGGCTCGTCACGGGGTAGGCGTGTGTGTCCTACGGCACTCATGGGCGTGTCCTGCGGCATTCATAAGCGAGTGTGTCTACGGCATTCATGGGCGTGTCCTACGGCATTCATAGGCGAGTGTGTCCTACGGCATTCATAGGCGTGTGTGTCCTACAGCATTCATAGGCCTACGGCATTCAAAGGCGTGTGTCCTACGGCATTCATAGGCATGTCCTACGGCATTCATAGGCGTGTATGTCCTACAGCATTCACGTCAGCTTCGGTTGAAGTTGAATAGGTGTCCTCTTCGTCACGAGTGGAGGCGTTGATGGAGGTTTTGAAGGTCATGAAGTGGCTGTCCATAAGAGCACGAAGTAAGTTCACCTCACAAGGAGAGCTGTCTGCGGCAGGTTGCAGGCGAGTGATACTGGTAATTTTCCCGAGGGTGAGCGAAGGCCTTTGGTCCCCCAACGGTTGTTGAGAGAGCTGAAAAGGCGTTGTTATACGGGCGGCTGGCGACGGCGAGTACTGCTGCAGAAGGTATGCGTTGACGGCGTCATAGTAACGGTGAGAGGTGGGGGGGGGGAGGAGCGAGTCACTCCGGGGTCACCAATGTGACGAGCCGAGAGAAGGGTTGTGACTCAAAGGCAGGAAGCAATCAACTGAGTTGAATTATTAAAGAACACTCTCCTTTATATACAAAACCTCAAGGCACCAGGAAAATACATGTTCGAGGAAATGACAATGTTACAGAGGAAAACCAGACATGAATTTTTATGTTCGTTTTAGTGCGAGGGAAGAGCGAAGATACAAGCATAATATATACAAAAGGAATTATGTACAATTGTGTGACACACGGCTGGTACAGGATTGTGCACAGGCCTGAAAAATTCTTCTCCCAGAAACCCATAATGATTATTTTCTAAATATTGCTGTCATAAAATTTTTCTCTTCTTTGTGAAATAAACGTTACTTACTGACCACAGATAGTATGGAAATGAGCATTTAAATTTGATAGTGTAAATCAAAATTCTCCATTTAAACAAACTCGATTTTATAAGTTCCGATCAAACTCGTTAGTTCCTTTAGTCGTTACAACCTTACCTTCCTTATGAGCTAAGGATGGGGGTATAGGGGTGTCTCTAGGTCTATCTGCCGAGATATCAGCAACCATTGCCAGGCCCTCCTTGGTCCTAGCTTGGGTGGAGATGGGGCTTGGACGCTGATCATATCTATATATGGTCAGTCGCTAGGGCATTGTCCTGTTTGCTAGAGTAACGTCACTGTCCCTTGCCTCTGCCATTCACGAGCAGAATATAACTTTTAAACATGTACCATAGTATTAACTCGCTTTACTCTTCTAGAAGAATGTACGTAATTATCGATAAAAGCATTGGAGTTGGTTGGCCCTCAATGGTCCAGTAGAGACTCCACCGACAAAATCTGCTATCAGTGTTCAGTTTTAGCCTCAGTATCCAGGCTCTATTGCTGCCACAGGATCGATTAGGAGGACCTCAAAGGCACTGGGGAGGCATTACTTTCGTTGCAATAGTAGACGCAATGTTAGACCATCTAAATAGGTTGTATGTTTAAAATCTTGTGCCTTATGTTACACACACACACACACACACACACACACACACATATATATATATATATATATATATACATATTAGACATTATTAGACCATTGCAGGTCAAAGGCCTCGGACATGTCTTTCATCTTGCATCTGTTTATGGTCTTTCTATGCCAGTCTATACCCGAGAATTTTCTAAGATCGTCAATCCATCGTCTTCTCTTCGTTACCATACTTCGTTTGCAATCTCTAAGGACCCATTATGTTAATCTTTTGTCAATCATTTATCTGTCATTCTCAATATATGTCCTGCCCAGGTCCGTTTCTATGTCTTACCTATTAGCATATCCTCTACTTTAGTTTGCTCTCGTATCCATGTTAGTCTTTTAGTCTCTTGGTGATAATCCCATCATTATCATTTCCGTAGCTTTTGAGTTATAACTAGCTTACGTGTTATGGCTTTAGTATGAAAAGGTTTCTTATGCATAAATTGATACTGGTAGGACCATCTAAATACTTTTCTGTTTAGATAGTTTGTCATTTTACGTTTTATAGCCTATTTTTTTTTTTTAACTAAAAGCTTTCCATCCTATGCTTAGTCTTCTTTTAATTTTGGTCTCATGCTCTGGGAAAACATTTACTGTTTGTCCTACGTGCCTATATTTATCACCTACTTCTAGAGATTCATCCATAACCCTTATCTGCTGTCTCTGCATTTCATTGAACATTATTTTAGTTTTATGCATATTCATTTTCAGTCCTACATTTCTGTTTTCTCTATTGAAATCTTTACCATCTTTTGTAATTCCTTCCATGATTTCCTAAACACAACTATGTCATCTGCTATTCTTAAGTTGTTAAGATATTTCCCAATAATATCAATTTCTACATTTTCCTGTTCTATATTTTAGAAACTTCCAGGAATGGTGTGAATAATTTATGAGAGCTGATGTCTCCCTGTCTAAATCCTTTCTCAATCAGAATTTTCCCACCATCTTAGTTTTAGAATTGCTGATGGGGTCTCCCTGTCTAAATCTTTTCACAATCAGAATGTTCACACTACCTTTATGTAGTTTTAAGATTGCTGTATTTCCTGTATAGATATCTTCAAGTGTTTTAACATAAAATTCATCTATTCCTTGTCTTTGAAGGCATTCATTACAGCAGAAGTTTTCACAACGTAAAAAACTATTTCATAGCCTATAAAAGCCATACATAGTGGTTTGTCATACTCTTATGAGTTTTCCATTAACTGGGGAATTACTTATATATATATACATATATATATATATATATATATATGTATATATATATATATATATATATACCAACAGGAGTTGAAATATATATATATATATATATATATACTGTATATATATATATATATATATACACACACACATAAAATAAATTCGCATTTTCATACTAGTTACCTATAGTTAAAAGACAAAATATTCCTAAAATTCACAACTACGAACTCAAACCCACATCTGCAGAGTTAAATTAGTACATTAGTGAATGCATATTTAAATTGGTATGTATGAGTGAGCAAAAAAAAGCTAAAAATACTTTTTTATCCAGTTTCGAAGCAATTGTGTCATAAATCTTTTTAAAATAATTACCTATAATGGTAGTGATATTACAAACGACACCTATTAAAAGACAAACTACCAATATCTTCCCAGAGAAAGTCTTATATCTATACCCCAGTCTCTCTCTCTCTCTCTCTCTCTCTCTCTCTCTCTCGTGAACGTTGGTGTGCGTTTGTTTATGGTGCGTGTTTGTATATATATATATATATATATATGTGTGTGTGTGTGTGTGTGCAAGTGTGTGTATACATATAAATATATATGTGTGTATCTACCGTATGTTTGAATGTAAATATACACTATATATATATATGTATATACTGTATATGTGTTTGCGTGTGCATATATATATATATATATATATATATCAATAAGTGATTGTATGCGTTCATCTGTGTGTGTGAATATGCACCACTCACATTCTATATTTTACCGGAAATTACATACTTCACGTGCAATGGTAGTCCATGTAGAAACAATTGATATACTTAACAATTACATTTAAAAGTATAATTACACTATATATTCTATGTTGACAGAGTCAATAATTGAATTAAAATCTCACAAGTACAATAGAATCAAATTTCTCAATCCATCAACCTTTAAAGCATTAATGAAAATAGTGTGACAAATGAAACGGTTTTAACCCAGTACATCTAATAAAAGCAAGATTATAATACTGGTCACTTTTATAATTAATATAACTGCATATGATATATATGGATTATTAATTTCTCGAGATTATGTAAAATTCATAAGTATGGAAAAGTGAAAAAAAAATATATTAGAAACAACATATATATATATATATATATATACATACATATATATATATATATATATATAACATTTAAAGAGAGAGAGAGAGAGAGAGAGAGAGAGAGAGAGAGTGTGTGTTCGCAAGGTTAATTTAAAATGCCTTGTCCCATAACTTGGTGACTTGAGAGTCAGACCCCTTAATTCCTCCGTCATGTCAGACACATACGAGAGAGAAACTGTGTGTTGCTTCAAAGGCCAACTGTTGCTGAGAGACCTGAGCCTGACATTGACTGAAATGGAATTGGATACAGCCTGAATAATGGCTCTGTTTCCGCTATTCTTGTTTGTAAAATGAAATTGATACCGCCTAAAAATATTCTTAAAACATATGCTCTTCCTTTCGTAGGATTTTTTAAAGAAATGAAATGCCCTTTCTTTTATGTCTTTATGTCTTAAATTCCACAACTTTTTACAATTGGTATTTCACTAAATCATCTTTACGTAATCTGTAAGGAGAGATGATTATTCTTTTCATTAGATCGATTATAGTCTCTGTCCGATCTAGTTCAAGTAATATATATATATATATATATATATATATACTGTATATATATATATATATATGTATATATGTATATACATATATATAAATATATATATATATATATATACATGCATACATACGTATATGTGTATGTATGTATGTATGTATGTATGTACAGGTACACACACACACACATATATATATATATATATATATACCTCAAAATTTGATCGAACCATCGATTCTTCAAGTGAAAGTCCAGTTATCTATCAATCCTGCTGTCAGAGACCATAGTAGAGAAGAAACGTAGCTGCTAACTAGTGAATTCTACCAAATATTTGTAACCAGACAGCGGACCAAATGATAGCATTTACTTCGAATTATCACAAATGAGTCATTATAAGATGAAAAACACAGTGTCATCGTGATTAATAGAAATCATTTCCTACCTCACATTGGGATCAAAACCTAGACTCTTAAAATGAAAGGCGAGGTATTTTGAAATCATGCAAGTAGAAACCACTGGAGACGTGGGAACCAAAGTCCTAATTGCATTTCAGCAGTTACCTGGTGATAAATTGCATAGCCATGAATTATACCCAACTTCTGGACCCACCAGCTAACTCAATTAATAACATTTAATTTGAAACACTCCAAAAGATCCATTATATGATGAAAATCAACATAGTATTGTTTCATTAGTTACCTAGCGAGATGGAAACAAAGTGATCTACAAACTCAAAGACTACTCCATTACGGTGTTATAAGTTGTTAACCCATGTATGCCAAGTAGATATTATTATAGTTTATCTTGATTCGCCTAACATCAGTACAAAAAAAAATGTTTTACATAAAATATCTATATCGCAGCGGAGAAGTAATCAATTATGGATATTCTGTAGTATATCACTTATAATAAGTAATTGGAATAGAAAAAAGAAAGTATTCTAAGTAAACTATAAAAAAAACATTTTTAATACTGCCAAGGCCGCTGATTTTTTTTTCCATGAATAGTGGTGATGCCAAGAATAAAGTAAAAAGGTATTTAAATCTAGAGGAATACAAAAAGTATACATCAAATAAAAAATATTACATTATATTTGGACACAAGTGAAAGGGAAACGCAAGGAAAGGAAATAGCAACAAATATCACGAGACCGTTCTGTTATTTGTAAAATATGGATAAAAATAGGATTCAATTAAATTCGGAATTTCATTTTTGCCGACTACAAATTTCATTTAATTGCCAGGCGATTGGGCGCATATTCGATATGTATAAAGGAAATATGCAAATGAGTCAAATATTTATTCTCTCTTTTTCCCAAATGAGTTTTCTACTAGAATAATGTTAGTAGAAATAACATAAACTTGGAATTACTGTTTTGATTCAACAAAAGAAAAGATCCTGATATGGCATAAAAAAAACACTTGTTCCTGAAGATGAATATCAAATTGAATTGTACCAACCGTGTGTCACACAATTGTACATAATTCCTATTGTATATATAATGCTTGTATCTGCGCTCTTCCCTCGCACTAAAAAGAACCTGAATGATCATGTCTCCGGTTTTGCTCTGAACTTTGTCTGTCCCTCGAACATGCCATGTCCTGTTGCCTTGCCGTTTTGTATATAAAGAAGAGTGTTCCTTAATATATAACTCAGTCGTTTCCAATCTGCCTAGCGAGTCACAACACCTCTTTCGGCTCCGTCACATTGGTGACCCCGGAGTGACTCGCTCCTCCCGCCTCCCCCCCCCCCCCACCTCTCACCGTTACTATGACGCTGTCAATGCATACCTTCTGCAGCAGTACTCGCCGTTGCCAGCCGCCCGTATAGCAACGCCTTTTCAGCTCTCTCAACGACCGTTGTGGGACCAAAGGGCTTCGCTCACCCTCGGGAAAATGACCAGTATCACTCGCCTGCAACCTGCCGCAGACAGCTCTCCTCGTGAGGTGAACCTACTTCGTGCCCTTATGGACAGCCACTTCATGACCTTCAAAACCTCCATCAACCCCTCCACTCGTGACGAAGAGGACACCTATTCAACTTCAACCGAAGCTGACGTGAATGCTGTAGGACATACACGCCTGTGAATGCCGTAGGCCTATGAATTCCGTAGGACACGCCTATGAATGTCGTAAGCCTATAAATCCCGTAGGACACACACGCCTATGAATGCCGTAGGACACACTCGCCTATGAATGCCGTAGGACACGCCTATGAATGCCGTAGGACACACACGCATATGAATGCCGTAGGACACACTCGCCTACCCCGTGACGAGCCGGAGCGGCAACACAGCCAACCATCATCCACCACTCGCTCGCACCTCAACCAACGACTTCTACAGCCTCTCACTGCCGCTAATCGGCGCAGTTGTTACTACTACCTCTCCAGATTCAGGGCACCTATTTAACATGTTCAGTATGTCATTTTTAGAGGGGGAGCCATGTACCAACCGTGTGTCACACAATTGTACATAATTCCTATTGTATATATTATGCTTGTATCTGCGCTCTTCCCTCGCACTAAAAAGAACCTGAATGATCATGTCTCCGGTTTTGCTCTGAACTTTGTCTGTCTCTCGAACATGCCATGTCCTGTTGCCTTGCCGTTTTGTATATAAAGAAGAGTGTTCCTTAATATATAACTCAGTCGTTTCCAATCTGCCTTTGAGTTCACATCCTCTCTCGGCCCGTCACAGAATCTAAAGCATATCATAATTTTACCACCTTTTCATAATGTAAAATGTCATAATTTCTGCCACCTTTTCATAGTGTAAAATGTCATGATTGTGTCCCCTTTTTATAATGAGAGTTAATGACATTTGTTTTTCTTTTATTATCATTTAAGAAATGTTCACCCATATTATGATAGTTTATCATACATTTATATATATTTTTAAAGAATTAATTTGATATCTCACTCTTCAGTTTATGTTTCTCTTGATCTTGATAGATAATATTTTTTTTTTTTTGGTCTGAAATGGCATTATTTCTTTTTGTAAGTATTATATCCTTATAAAATCTAATAATTGCATAGCATTTCCAACTTGAATATATAGTCGAGTAGGAAAATATTTCCGGTTAGACGCAAAACGTCTTTTTCTTATCTTTTATCATTACTCAATATCTTTGAATTCCCAACACTCCGAGTGATATCATCAATTTCATTATCATCATCACTGGCATTATCATCATCCTCGTCTTCATCATCTTCACCATCACCATCACCTTCACCATCACCATCATCATTTGCGTTTCCTGTCAGTAATACAATACCTTGTGCTCTTTCTGCCTGAATCCCCTGCTGGTCATTGCCATAATTTAGGCAGTGTTTTCTCTTCTACCCCTTTTTTCCTACCGGTTTTCGCTAGTTGATTCTAATTAATTGTTCTTCTCCCATTTTCTGTACATGGACAGACCATTTAAACATTGAGCTTTATATAGAATATAATTTAAACGATATTTTCATAGGTATATTTTCTATCATTAACTTTGACTGTCCATTATAACTTAATATATTTATATATATTAATATATATATACACATATATATGTATATATATAATGTATATATATATATATATATATACATATATATATATATATATATATATATATATATATATATATATATATATTTATAAGTATATATATATGTATGTGTATATATATATATACATATATATATATATATATATATATATATATTCGTAAATGTACTTGATATGTTATAATATGCTCTTGGTTATACAACTGATATGTCTTTTTGCATCAAAAATAATTTCATATTTTTCATCGAAAAGAATTAAGGTATTTATGATAATTTCTGATATTTGAAGCGAGTATCAAATCCCGTATTAATCCTTTATGACATCATATTACATATCTATAGAAGCCTCTCAGCCTATCAATATCCTTTTATTATCAATCAACTAAATTGTACCACTAAAATGATAAATTAACTACCGAATGAAACCTCGTCAAAGCTCATTCATCATCGTCTTCGTTGACCATCAGTCATCGTCAATACGTTATGGTTTACATAGATAATCACTCGGTGAAACATTCTAATTTAAACGATTAATGTCATTTGAAGTTGGGTACAAAAATAAATATTTATTCGTCAACGGTAATTTAGGAACTATGTCTGTCTGGTAATAATAATAATAATAATAATAATAATAATGATAATAATACTTTTTAAAGAATGACTCTTCAGAAGAAAATAAAAAGTTGAATAATTATGATGAACAACAATATCACTTCTATTCTAGGCGGTATTGCACTAAACTTCTCTTCTTAGATTTTATATGTGGGTCTTTTGATTTTTTTTTTTTGTTTTTTATATCTTCTTTTTCTTTTCCTTTGATGAGGGCATTGAGTAAAATCAAGTTGAAATTAGCAATTAAGTTCTAATGACAATTACTGGATAATTGAGGGAACATCAGGAGTAAAAAATTACCAGCATTATTTAAAATGAAGGCAAAACAAGAAAATAAAACTATTGAGAGGTTCAAAGGCCGCTCCTGATTGGTACAGACAAGGGACAGTGACATTGCCCTATCAAGCAGGACAATGCTCCAAGAGACTGACCCTTTATACACATGATCAGCGCCCAAGCCCCCTCTCCATTCAATCTAGGACCAGGCAGGATCAGGCAATGCCTGCTGATGACTCAGCAGATAGACCTAAAGGCTTCCTTAATCCCCCCCCCCCATCCTTAGCTCACAAGGAGAGTGAGGTTGCAACCATCAAAGAAGCTAACGAGTTTGAGCGGGACTCGAACTCCAGGCTGGCGTTCACCAGACAGGGACGTTACCATATCGGCCACCACAAGGATTAAGGCATACCTGGTTGAATAATTGTTTTTGGTTAAAAAAAAAAAAAAAAAAAAAAAAAAAAAAAAAAAACCTTCGTTACATGATCCTTAGGCAGTTATGCGAGATTTCCATACCAAAAGGATGGACACAAACAAAGAGGTTACATTTTTCTTTTCTCTTTTAGATTTTTCTACTTCCCAGGCATTGGCAATCCCACGTAAATGGCTTTTCTCGACAGAAATTCCAGAACATCCACAATCAGGGAAAAAACAATTGTATGACACAGACGTCTCAAACAGATACTTTTGGGATAATTTTCAGTCCCCAGTGAACGGCTTGAAGGTTGCATTTCAAATTTCCTTATGGACTGACAACTCTAAGGTTCTCTTTCGACTACTGCATCAGTTACCAGTTATGACATATAATATAGCATGTAGTTATTAAATTGTAAAATGATAATTTCCTATAACTAAATCCCCTTGATGTGTAGGCCGAATGGTTTGGTGTTCAAAGATTAATAAGAGATAACGAGCAGAAAATCGTGAACCATGAAAAAAATAAAAAAAATTCCAGTATTTTTACCAGCTACGCACTCTTTTAAAAGTTTAAGGTTTAAAGGCCGATCATGAATGGCAGAGGCAAGGGACAGTGACATTGCCCTATCAAGAAGGACAATATCCTAGAGACTGACCATATTTACATATGATTAGCGGTCAAGCCCCCTCTCTACCCAACCTGGGACCAAGAAGGGCCAGGCAATGGATGTGATGTCTCAGCAGATAGACCTATAGGCTCTCAAAAACTTCCTATCCTTAGCTCACAAGGATGATGAGGTTGCAGCGACCAAAGGAACTAACGAGTTTGAGCGCGCCTTGAACCGCAATCCGACGTTCACCAGTCAGGGACGTTACTACATCAGGTTGATGTTACCTTACGTAATTTTTACACAGGAATTTATATCCCTGTTAAGTTTCTTACAGTTCCGTTAGCTGCTATAAAGTCATGAAATGAAACCCCAAGACAGGAGACCTCAGGATATTGGACACTTCCAGGCAGCATTATGAGGCCGAAGGATAACCAAGCTCCGAATTTACGAGTCACTTCAATTCTGGCCATCTTAAGAAGGTTTGTTGAAATTGGGAGAGTAATAGGTGATAGATACAGTATTCCTTATGCTCTTGCTTATATGTTTTTCGATCTATGAAGAAATTTCATAATACATTTCATGTTATATCTTATTACATGCTATATGCAATTACTTGTAATTATTTTTCCAAATCGAAGGTGTTTGCATACAACTGAAAGCACCCGGAATAACCTTACAAATAATATTTATGTGTTTCGCTTATATTGTCCATAAAAATCCACGCACTATGAAGTACATCCTAACTGCTGTACATGTTTACAGAAATAATTTGAATTGATTATAGAGAGTATGTTGTGCATGAGTACTATAATATACACATTTCATAAAAGGGTTTTTTATATATGCATTCAGGTTCGTGTGCTGCTTTGCTTCAAGGAGAAAATTATTAATCCATATTCCTGGAACCTACTTTACTGTAAATATGAAAAACACAAGATGAAGAGTGCTGTACATATCGCGTTAAGAAGCGTTTTGATATGTCATTAATTCTTGATATATTCTAGACTTATCTCAATCTTCTTTTTAAGGGTACAAAGCCATAAAATTTTTTATTGCGATGCAGGATGATTTAAGTCAACCTTCATCCTTAACCCTCATCTAGAAGGACAAAGCAGTAGTCTCCTTTCACTAAGGATACAAGGCTATACACATCTACGTTTATCCTTTCCGCCATGTCACACAAATTCATCTTCTTCCCTGACAGGTGGAATATTGCACACACCCATTTTATCCTCCGATATACTTTCCCGAGATGCATCAATTAATTTTCCCAGAAGGAAGACAAAAAGTTCTCTTGGTGACACAAAACAAGTACAATCGCCTCTTATATTGAGACCTCCCAAGTTCCCCAGAATTCCACTTTTCGTTTCTTTTTGTAATTCAGCATTATTTTTATCGTGTTTCCTTTTTTTATCTTTATTTTTTCAAATGATTTATCTGTCGATATAACTAAATATTTCTCTATGATTTTAATCGATTCGGTGAATATTTTAGACTCCATAAAGTATTGTATGATCAGAAATCAAAATTTTTATAATCTCCTAAGTCGAGTTTTTCCTCCATAAATTGATCAGTTGTTTAGCTCACAGAAAATCTAATTAATTATGAACAAGGTAATATGAATTTTATAAAGAAGAGGCTATCCATCCACCAGTCACTATATCAAAAATTTTATCTATCTACATATTGATCTGTCTGTATCTATCTATTTGACTGACCCTATGAAATTCTATGAACAAGAAAAAAGTGGGATAATTATTTAAAAATCAGAAACATTTATATGGCTCGAGCTAAGTTGAACATTTATTAATATGAAATCTACCCACAAAAATATTTATGTGAAAACTTAATAAAACAAGTAATTACCAACATGAAAGTACAATACCTAGAAAATGTATCAACAAACTACAACAAATCTATGAATTAAAAGACAAAACGAATATCACAGGTCTTGATAATAAATGATATTTTCTTCTAAATTGAGATACTACTTTATTGTTTCTATTGATAAGTAGTTATCATACAAGTATTAACAAACAAGAAAGGAAATAGAGGAAAAATTCTGAGTATTCATATTAAAACACACAAACATTTATTCTATATATACACACACACACGCACACACACACACACACACACACATATATATATATATATATATAAACCAGGACCCAATCCCATCAATATTAGATGAACAATGACCAGACATTTTCGAATAGATCATTGAAATCCATGAAATTTTTTCTTCTGCTTCAGATCATCAGTGATCTCCCTTTCAACCACATCCTTCTATTGTACTTCCTCATTTCCTTATTCATCTCTGCCTCCTTTGATATTGATCCCCCTCCTCTACCTGGTCCTCCATTTTTTTTAGATTTGCATAACCGACCGAAAATTCTTTATTTATCAGTAAGTCAAAGTTCCTTTAAGAGCCTAACGGGTTTGAAGCTTCGTTTCACTCTAGATTTTTCTCATTTCATTTTTTTTTCCATAAGATTTGGTATGAAGTCCATGATTACAAACATCTGCAAACCATGAGTTGAGAGGAATAGAATGGGATCTTATTTTCAGTAGTGGTATTTGTTTATTCAGTTAATTTTATGATTATTTTCATGAACCTATTCATCTGCTTATTTTCTTAATTACTCTATTGTTTGGAGGGTTGTATGGTTCAATATGAATTTACTTGATTATTCATTAGACACTTTATAACACACTAATTATTAATGATTCCATCTATTTTCTCTAGAAATAACCATTACCTAATATGTATGCACACTAAAACACAAACATACACACATACATATAGATACTGTATATATATATATATATATATATATATATGATAAATTTTGGTCAATGTCTCACACAAGTAACCTGGACCAGGGTTCAAAGCCCGGCCGGACAGATACTATAGTCTTTGAGTGATTTCGCCTGGGGCTCTGATCCCGAGGCTGTTAAGAGTATCCACACTTTAATGTGTCAATATATATGGCTTATTTGATATATATATATATATATATATACATGTGTGTGTGTGTGTGTGTGTATATATACATATATATATATATATATATAGCTAGATAGATAGAGAGATACATACTGCATATATACATATATATATATATATATATATGTGTGTGTGTGTATGTGTGTGTGAATATATATGTATATATATGTATATATATATATATATATATATATATATATATATATATATATATATGTATATATATATATATATATATATTCACACACACATACACACACACATATTTATATATATATATATATATATATATATAAATTATATATATATATATATATATATATGTATATATATGTATGTGGACCAGGGTTCGAAGCCCGGCCGGACAGATACTATAGTCATTGAGTGATTTCGCCTGGGGCTCTAATCCCCGAGGTTGTTAGGAGTATCCAGACTTTAATGTGTCAATATACAGTATATGGCTTATTTGATATGTATATATATATATATATATATATAGCTAGATAGATAGATAGAGATACATACTGTATATATACATACATACATACATACATATATATATATATATATATGTGTGTGTGTGTGTGTGTGTGTGTAAATATACATATATATATATATATATATATATGGATATTTATATCATCATCATCATCGTCGTCTCCTACTCCTATTGACACAAAGGACCTGTTACATTTCGCCTGTCATCTCTATCTTGTGTTTGTATATCAATACTTCCCCATTTATCATATCCTAAATCACGGTTTATAGTCACACATACACACACACACACACACACACACACACACATATATATATATATATATA
>NC_090739.1:112550050-112557550 GCF_036898095.1 Palaemon carinicauda | reverse complement strand
AACGGAAACGGATTATTTGAAGCTACATTAATCTACTAAAAAAAAAAAATAAAATAAAGTTTTAAATTCCTAAAACCCACTCTGGAAAATGACAAGCAATAATAATAATAATAATAATATAATAATAATAATAATAATAATAATAATAATAATAATAATAATAATAATAATAATACATTTTTGTACTGAAATGTTTAGCATCGTTTTTATTCCTCTACAATGGGGTTTTATTTGTGTGACAACTGTACATGTCATTCAATTTCGGTGACCCAAGTAAATAGTGTAATGACAGTCAAAGTAACAAATTGACCAAACCCAATGTTGCTTAAATGACCAAAATGTTAGTGAATTCCTAACATAGAGAAACTGTATGGGGTAATAAATGATCATTTGAGATAGTAAATTTTAAAAAATCCTACTGAATAGGGATAACTAATTATGGATTTAATCCAATTAATAAATATCAATCATCAAAATAAATAGTGAAAAATAAAACTAAAGCAGAATTTTATGAGATTTCATTTATAGTAGACATCATTTATCAACTAACTGCTTGAAGGCAATTTTTAATGTTATCTTTAATTATTTCTTTAGTTGATATTTTACATAAGTATCAGATGATAACAAGAACACTCTTTTTATTATATTATTATGAGATTTCATTTGTAGTAGACATCATTTATGATCTAACTTCCTGAACCCCATTGTATTTGTTTTCTTAATTATTCCTTCAGTTGATATTTTACATAAACATCAGATGATAACAAAAACACTCCTTCTATTACAGTATACCACAGTAAAACTGGATAGGGTTTTAAACTTTCTTTGTAAATCTCTAACGTGAATTCTCAATTGCTTAAATCCTTCTTCTTACCTTTATATTACTGATAAGATGTTTGTGTAGATATCCTTAGTTTTACTATTTATACTTCTACAAGCGTTTTTACTAGATCCGAGAATTATTTCTTTACATTAATGCAAGGAGGGAAAATGGAAAATATTATTCTATTTTATGACCGGAAATATATTAGACTTTGGGAAGAGGAACGACTGTGGTTGTGGTAGGCAAGAAGGAATTTGTTTTCTTTCTATTTCTAAAGCAAAGTTCCCTTTTATAGATTATAATTTTGATATTGGCATACAGAAAACTGATTTTATACATATACATACACACACACACACACACATATATATATATATATATATACATATATACATATATATATATAAATTATATATATATATATATATATACATATACATATATGAATATATATAATGTATATATATATATATATATATGTATTTGTATATATACATATATGAATATATATACTGTATATATGAATATATATACTGTATATATGAATATAATAATGTATATATATAATATATATATATGTGTGTGTGTGTGTGTGTATATATATACATATATGAATATATATATACTGTTAGTAGGTATATATATATATATATATGTATATATATATATATATATATATACATATATATATATATATATATATATGTATCATTTGGAATATCACAGTTATAGAAAAATATTCAAAATAGATCAGATGGTAGTGATATTCTTTCAGTTTTTCTTCTCGAAGCTCATTAGAACATAAGGTCTGCAACATTCAATTTTATGAACGCTGGTATGGAAGAGTAAGTATAATGTTTATAAGTTGATTTTCTCAATAAGAAAACATAGTTCGTCATAATGATTATGTTATAATAATCAAAGCCACAAATGATAGCATTTTCATTAAATTCTTTTTATTGATCAAAATTTTAACTACAAATAGAATGATAACGGCTAATCAAATCTCTCTCTCTCTCTCTCTCTCTCTCTCTCTCTCTCTCTCTCGACAACTTAGCAAACCCTCGAAATCTTTTTGTGATCCTTTTCTGGATTATCATCTTCCTTTTCTCCCTCCACCAAAAAATTAAAATTCCCCCAGAAAGGGCGAGAGATCCCCACCAGCAACTCTTCATACAAATGGGCGTATCAGCGCCTGTTGTCAATGGAATGCCATCGTACTGACAAGGAAATCTGGTCCTTTTACTCCAATGAAATAGTTACTATTACAATTCCTATAAATAACAATGTTCTCGCAATTTATTTCTAGAAGCATTTTTCACATCTACTTTTTGCAAGGTCACCTTGATGGAAAACAATCGGCCTAAACTTTATTTCATTCATCTGACCTTTATTTTATATGACTTCGGGAAGCATATTCTGTCTATTTTCTTTTCATTAAATATAAAGTAAGATTAGATTTTTATCAATGCACATTATACATTTATTATTATTATTATTATTATTATTATTATTATTATTATTATTATTATTATTATTATTATTATTATTATTATTATGCTACTTGCTAAGCTACAACCCTAGTTGGAAAAGCAGCATGCTATAAGCTCAAGGGCCCCAATAGGGAAAATAGCTCAGTGAGAAATGAAATAAGGAAAAAAAAATAAACTGCAAAAGAAGTAACTAACACTTGAAATATTTCAAGAATAGTAAAAAAATTAAAATAGATCTATCATTATACAAACTATAAAAACTTGAAATAAAAACAGAGGAAGAGAAATAAGATAGACTAGTGTACCCGAGTGTACCCTATTTTTTAAATTTGTGTATACCCTTTTACACTTTCCCGTTATTACAACTCAAATCTTAAATTATAGCATTGATTGCCACGGTGAGTATATGCCAACATCATCGGACATTAATGTCAGTCACTGATTCTAGTAATAATTAATATTTTCTAGGAATACACGAATGGAATTTAAACAGAATAGCCTCAAGTTCTTGCCAAAACAATTTCTTTCCATAGAAATTAGTAATTGTGTTATAAATGTTATATTCTGAGCGGCGTTGCCATATCTTTCAATTTATTGAACGACATTGGATTAAAGACTGACCGGCAGAATGGGAAATGTGGTATCTTTAAATAATCCTAAGAAAGTCTGAACAATTTATAGCTGGATAATAACAAAATACTATTTGAGTAATTTCATCAAATAAAAGAGTTCCAGAGAGATAAAAGTGCATTCGCTTTAATTTGCTGGTAAGAAATTCATAAGACTTATAAAGCACACGCATACATATGCACACTCACACACACACACATATATATATATATATATATATATGTATATATATATATATATATATATATTGTTAGGAACTGTTATTCGGAAGAGATATTTAACAAAAATCCCTTATTTTACCTTAAATATAAAATAATTTGTCCAAGCGTTAACTGGGTCTTCCAACAAAATTACTTTTACTACGATAGCTTGTAGGCTAAAGAGTAAAGTTTACCAGCAATACAGAGAATAAAAACACACTTTGAGGGGTAATTGAAAACAAACGTAAAAATTAAGATTTATTACAAGAAATTATTAGCACACATCCTCGAATTATTGGCTGAAGGCACAGTCACGTACACTTACAACTACCATTCAGACTTAAGGCTAACCTTCACTCAAATGATAGTTCGAGGGAAAGTATCGAGGAGAAGGGAGAAAAACAACTTTCACACAAAGTCAATAATAAGTGAGAGATTAAAGAAAGTAAAGCTTAGCCTAACTGCACACAATATTTATGAAAATGTACCATTATATATATATATATATATATATATGTTCCCACGTTACGGACGAAAACACAATTCCAGCACTGAAACAGTTTAGTTTTGGAGGCACTCCGGCTTTAGTCTTCCCAAGACACTAATCCTCAACCACAAGGAAAATTATATATTCGCGGATATAAAGAACACATATAATCGGAAGCTTACTTTTCTTCACGACCAAGAGGCCTCCTAAGGACTCTCAGAAGATCTCGAGACAACGGCCGTTTTTAGGATTCTAGAGGCGTCACCATAACTAGTAGAGAGGACTCAAGACGTAGATGATGACGATGGTCTCGGTACACTTAGAAGCTCGCGAACACAACCGCAGCCACAAAAGGGGGTCAGGTGTATACATACAAAGGACATTGATACATCAGCAGCAGACGAGTCCACTCGAAGCAAGACTTCCAACAAAGTATACGTAGCAGAGCATTTGTGCAAGGTGGTGATCGCCACACAGATCAACGGGCCGTGAAAAAAAAGGGCGAGAACTTCTCCATAAGAGAGCCGAAAACAATCTCCCCTCCATCCAGACGAAAAATATGTAAATCGCCTCTTAAACAGTCCAACGTGGCAGGAGACAGAAGACGAAACTACCAAAACAATCATACATGAAAGTAAAGAGAACATTTCATGGGCGGAGTACCAATTAGCAAATAACATTCGGTGGGGGAGCGCAGCAATACAAAACTTGAACCAAGAATTCGAGGCTCAAATGAACTGATAAAATATTGGCAGCAATTAATAAACAAATGTTTACTTTAATGGAGCCACAAGATAAAACTTAAGTAGCTGATATTACAATATCTATACTTTATATATATATATATATATATATGTGTGTGTGTGTGTGTGTGTGTGTGTGCTACGTGTGTGTGCGCGTATGTACAGTATGTGCAACCTGTGTGTGTGCGTGTGTGTGGTTTCGCCTAACTTAGTACCGTTTCTGGCAACATATTGAATACTCTTTCGCTTGTAAAGAATTATTTTTTCACACGAAACTCTCCTAGTTTTACTGTCTCAAACCTTTCTTGGTTGGCTTTGTAATTGAATTTATATATATGTAAGTTTGAAAATGTTATCTAAAAAATATATATATACCCTTGTAATCCACCGCATAAGAATTCTAAATTTTCTTTCTCTTTGATGTATTTTACGGAGTATCATCAAAGGGAAAGGAAATTAGGAATGTGGTTTAAAGTTGAAATCATCTATTTGATATTTTAGACAAGTTCCTTCTCACTATCAGATTGTACAATAATTATATTTCATTATTCCAAAACTTATCTTAATTCAATTCTCCTATTTTATGAGAGTAAATCAACGCCCACATTCCTGTTTGTATTGATTATTTAAAGGTATGTAAATGTTCGCATCCACGAGTGTTTCTTTCTTAATTTATGTCTATAAAATTAAGTACAAAAGGTCCTCAACTTACAAACTCAATTAGTCCCAAGAAGCTGTTAGTCAGTCAAATTGTTCGGAAGTTGAATTTGGTTAAACTTCGGCCTTGGGTAGGCCTAACCTGTATCCCATGCCTATAATTTCCAAGTGAAAACGTCAACAAATAATCTGGTTTTATATGAAATCGATATCAGATTATTACAAATGTCATTTTGCGTTCAGTATTAAATGATACAATATTCTTTTATACAGTATTTATTTATCTTACATTTGTTATTTTCAGTCGGATTTGTGTTTGTATCTTTAAATGTTTGTAAGTCGAATGTTTGTAAGTTGAGGACCTTCTGTAATCGCAATATAATTTAGCCTCAGACTGAATCCTAATTATTTTCATGTTGAGAATTTAAACATGATTTAAAAAGAATATTTCAGAGAAAAAAAATTATGTATTCCTTATTAGTAGTTTATCGTCAAAAATATGAAATTAACTTATCATATTATTATTATTATTATTATTATTATTATTATTATTATTATTATTATTATTATTATTATTACTAGCCAAGCTACAACCCTAGTTGGAAAAGCAAGATGCTATAAGCACAAGGGCTCCAACAGGGAAAAATAGCCCAGTGAGGAAAGGAAATAAGGAAATAAATAAATGATGAGAATAAATTAACAATATATCATTCTAAAACCAGTAACAGCGTCAAAACGGATATGTCCTATATAAACTATTAACAACGTCAAAAACAGTTATGTTATATATAAACTATAAAAAGACTCATGTCAGCCTGGTCAACATAAAAACATTTGCTCCAACTTTGAACTTTTGAAATTCTACTGATTCAACTACCCTATTAGGAAGATCATTCCACAACTTGGTAACAGCTGGAATAAAACTTCTAGAATACTGTGTAATATTGAGCCTCATGATGAAGAAGGTAAAAGAAAATTCCCAAGATTCTTATATGTATAAAGAATCAGATTTGCTAAAAAATTATCTGAATAGTAAAAGCTGAATTTATTGATACTATATTATTCATAAATCCATGCCGATATAACCACAAAACGAATTCCATTATATTCCACTTGGATACAAATTTTGGAATGAAGAAAATATTTATACGAAAAGTTACTTATTTCCAATGATATTTGAGTATTGGAGTCTTTTGGTGTCTTTCCAGCTTTCTAATGATTAAAAGTACTATCTAGCAATGTCTCTATTTTTCAAAAATGTTATTTGACATGGAATTCATTGGTGTCTGCGTCTATATCATCTATGTGAATATTTTATTACATTTGAAGTGATAATATAAAAGTAGAGATTTGATAAGAACCGAGCACAGAAGAAGAATCAATCTTCAATAATAGTCCTTTAATACATACACATATATTTGTACTCATAATTCCAGATGATGTAAACGTGTCATTTTATTTTATATTACTACTTTCTCTTTAAAGGCACAGAGGCCGCTCATGAATGGCAGATGCAAGGGAAAGTAACTCTACCCTATCAAGCAGAACAATACCCCAGAGACTGACCAAGGATGGCCAGGAAATGGTTGCTGATGACTCACCAGATAGACCTATAGGCTCCCCAAAACCCCTTTCCTCAGCTCACAAGGATGGTGACGTTACACCGACAAAGGAACTAAGAGATTGAGCAAGATTCGAGCCCCCAATCTGACAATCACCAGTCAGGGATGTTACCATTTAGTCCACAACAATTCTAAGCATAATACGTAGGTAAAATAAGTTCTTATATTCAAGAAGAAGAAAAGTTAATATGAAATTTCAAACAAAAAGCAAATTATGAAAAATAACATCATATTTCTCAAAAATTCTTTCCTGGTTTGGCCTTCCGTCTCGTTCAAGGTATTCAAGGGTCTAAAAGATTTTCTTGAGTACACTTACCTTAATGGAATTCTCTTGCGCTTATATTAGTGCAGATTTTCTTCCTACTCGTTCATTTTTGGTAGTTTTTAGGAGCTGCCTTAGTCAAAGGTTTGCTGTAATGAGAAATACAACACGGATGAAATTCTTAGTCTGTTAGATTATTTGTGAATTATATTATTTTTTGGGGATGCACAAATATATAATCATTACTGACGAAACTCCTCTTTCTATATAATCATTAAATCGTGTTATAGAAATGTTCCTTGTAACCTGAAATTATTTTCATGTTATATACGATATAGTTTTATGAATATACAAACAATATTTATGAAATTCCAGAACAGCAAACATTAAATTTTTCGCAAAGAGAAATTACAAAAAGAGCAACAGAAAAAAAGCGAAAAAATACGATTACTAAAACAATAATAAACGATAGAAAAGAAAATAAATGAGATCGATGAAGCAACAAGAAGTAATAAAACAAGGAGGAGAGAGAACCCTGGATTCGAACGAAGGCTCGGGCCATTCCATGGAACCGAATACGTAA
>NC_090739.1:112530050-112542550 GCF_036898095.1 Palaemon carinicauda | reverse complement strand
TGTTTTTAATACCAAATTATTCAAACAGGTTGATGGTATGGCAATGGGGTCGCCTTTAGGTCCTACATTTGCCAATATGTTCATGTGCCACTTGGAGGAAATATACCTTGGACAATGTCCGGAAGCATTTCGTCCCCGTTTCTATAAGAGATACGTTGACGACACTTTTTTACTATTTAGAGAAAAATCCCATGCTGAAAAGTTTTTAGAATATGTAAATAGAATTCACTCAAACATTAAGTTTACCATGGAAATAGAAAAAGATAACCAGTTGCCATTCCTTGACATAAACATTTCACGTTCAAATAGAGGATTTCTTACAGGTATTTTTAGAAAAGAGACATACACTAGTTTGGGTCTTAATTTTTTTAGCAGTTGTTCGAAATCATTCAAGATTAACTCTATTCAAACCCTTTTATTTAGAGCATATTCCTTATGTTCGAACTGGCATAGCTTCCATAAAGAAATTTCATTTTTAAAAACCTATTTTACATGCAATTGTTATCCTTCACACCTCTATGACAAAATTGTTAATAAATTTCTAAATGATATTTTCCAGCCTAAATATAAATGTCCTGAGGTTCCCAAAAAACTAGTGTATGTATCATTGCCATATGTAAAGAATTCTCTTTTCAGAAACAAGCTCACCACAGCCCTCAGCAATCTGTACCCATATGTAAATTTTAAGTTTATATTAAAAATCCCTTTAAATATTGGCAAACTTTTCAGGTTCAAAGACACCCTCCCGGAGTTGATGCGGTCCTTTGTTTTTTACAAGTATACTTGTCCAAAATGTAATTTTGGAAACTATATCGGGTCTACCCGACGATTACTGAAGGTCCGCATCGATTCCCACAGGGGTGTCAGTCATCGAACTGGTTCCATATTAAAATTCCAAGAATTTTCCTCAATAAGAAATCACTCAAACTCATGTTAAACTCGTATACAATACAACCATTTCGAAATTCTTTCCCAAACATCCGATTGCCTTTCGCTCCTTCTCTTGGAATCTCTTTACATCAAGAAACTGTCTCCTTCCTTAAATAACCAAACCACCGCCACACCATTACATATTGCCTAACTGCCATTAACTATCATTCCTTGTTGATCTATTTTGTTTTGTTCGTAGTTAAAGCCTTTTCTTTAAGAATTTTCTCAAATATTATTATAGTTTTCAGCCACATCTCTTGACAGTAAGTTCAACCATTCATTTGTATTATGTATATTTTTGTTTTTTGACATTCCATTTTGATCACAAGTGTTTTTATTATAATAATTGTAAAAGACCTCAGTTAGCCACATGTTTTTATATACCGCCTAGGTTTCTGTATTGTTATTCTTTCAACCGTTTGTTAATATTTTGTTTTTTTGATACCAAAGCAATTTTAAGCAAAAAAAAATGTTTCATTAATTTCTAATGTAAATAAAATTTCGTGTTTTATGTAGCCCTGATGATGGGAACTAGCAGAAATAAAAATAGGGAAAGCTTAGGCAAAATCATAAACAATCATTTTCAGATTATTAGAAATTAGGGTCGAAGATTTATTCATTATTGAAGAAAAGGAAAATATGGCAGACAGCAATATCTGCAGTTTAATCGTCTTTTTTTTTCTAAAATAAAACTATAGCTAGTTGAAAATGAATGAATGTGTGTATACGTAATTAATTATAAATCAAATGGTTTTGTATCAAGTTCCAACTATACTTTATAACTTTTATGCAAATATTTATGAAGCATTTTAATGCAATATTATGAATTGAATTAATCATATTAGCAGTATTTTTTGCTCTCAAATGAGTCATATTTATCATTATTATGCAAATGCAAGAGTTAATGTTATAAAAATAATTTCGTATCATGAACGATAATAGAATTTTAGACCTCTCATAATAAATTTGAATAAAATACTTTATTATTATTATTATTATTATTATTATTATTATTATTATTATTATTATTATTATTATTATTATTATTATTATTATTATTATTATTATTACTTTCCAAAGTTAACGGAGCTACATTGGAAATGGAAATAGATGTAAGAAAATTAAATAGAACAATTTAATTGTATTACTACTTTAACGTGAATAATTTTAAAATGGAAAATACTGCAACAAAAAGTAAAAGAAGATATTGTTAAGCATTTATTTGTTAAGGAATATAAATATAAAAAAAGAGATACAATAGATTACTCCGATTGCTTCATTAATAAAAAAAAAACTCATTAGTAATTTCAAACGAGCTGTTACCGCAAATATTTATATATATATATATATATATATATATATATATAGTATACATGGGTAAGAGTGGCAAATGGAAGAGTAGTAGAAAGGGCATTAATGGATTATGTGTTGATAACTAAAAGAATGTTTGGAAGATTGAAAGACGTGCACGTGTTTAGGGGTATGGCTAACGGTATGTCTGATCATTTTTTGGTGGAAGGAAAATTAGTTGTAGCAAAAGAGTGGGGGAATAGAGTAGGTGGATGTAAAAGGGAGCTAGTGAGGGTTGAAGAGCTAATAAAACCGGGGGTAAAAAGTAAATATCAGGAAAGGTTGAAAATGGCATATGACGAGGTGAGAGTAAGAGAAACTGGTAATTTAGAGGAGGAGTGGAAGTTAGCAAAAGAAAATTTTGTTGGGATTGCAAGTGATGTATGTGGCAAGAAGGTTGTTGGAGGCAGCATGAGGAAGGGCAGTGAATGGTGGAATGAAGGAGTGAAGGTAAAAGTGGAAGAGAAAAAGAGGGCTTTTGAAGAATGGCTGCAGAGTAATAGTATAGAGAAGTATGAAAAATATAGAGAGCAAAAGGTGGAAGTAAAGCGCAAGGTACGTGAGGCAAAGAGGGCGGCTGACCTGAGGTTGGGTCAGGGACTGGGTCAGTCATATGAAGAGAATAAGAAGAAGTTTTGGAAAGAAGTGAAGAGAGTAAGGAAGGCCGGCGCAAGAATTGAAGAGACAGTGAAAGATGGAAATGGAAGGTTGTTAAAAGGAGAGGAGGCAAGGAAAAGGTGGGCGGAATATTTTGAAAGTTTGCTGAATGTTGAGGATGATAGGGAGGCAGATATAATTGCTGTTCCAGGTGTTGAGGTGCCAGTGATGGGAGATGAGAATGAGAGAGAGATTACAATAGAGGAAGTGAGGAGAGCACTAGATGAAACGAGAGTAGGAAAAGCATCTGGTATGGATGGTGTGAAAGCTGAGATGTTGAAGGAAGGGGGTGTGACTGTACTTGAATGGTTGGTGAGATTGTTTAATGTGTGTTTTGTGTTGTCAATGGTACCAGTAGATTGGGTCTGTGCATGTATTGTACCACTATATAAGGGTAAGGGAGATGTGCATGAGTGTTGTAATTCAAGAGGTATTAGTTTGTTGAGTGTAGTTGGAAAAGTGTATGGTAGAGTACTTATTAATAGGATTAAGGATAAAACAGAGAATGCAATCTTGGAAGTACAGGGTGGTTTTAGAAGAGGTAGGGGTTGTATGAATCAAATTTTTACAGTTAGGCAGATATGCGAGAAATATTTAGCAAAAGGTAAGGAGGTGTATGTTGCGTTTATGGATCTGGAGAAAGCATATGATAGAGTTGATAGGGAAGCAATGTGGAATGTGATGAGGTTATATGGAGTTGGTGGAAGGTTGTTGCAAGCAGTGAAAAGTTTCTACAAAGGTAGTAAAGCATGTGTTAGAATAGGAAATGAAGTGAGCGATTGGTTTCCGGTGAGAGTGGGGCTGAGACAGGGATGTGTGATGTCGCCGTGGTTGTTCAACTTGTATGTTGATGGAGTGATGAGAGAGGTGAATGCTCGAGTGCTTGGACGAGGATTAAAACTGGTAGGCGAGAATGATCATGAATGGGAGGTAAATCAGTTGTTGTTTGCGGATGATACTGTACTGGTAGCAGACACAGAAGAGAAGCTTGACCGACTAGTGACAGAATTTGGAAGGGTGTGTGAGAGAAGGAAGTTGAGAGTTAATGTGGGTAAGAGTAAGGTTATGAGATGTACGAGAAGGGAAGGTGGTGCAAGGTTGAATATCATGTTGAATTGAGAGTTACTTGAGGAGGTGGATCAGTTTAAGTACTTGGGGTCTGTTGTTGCAGCAAATGGTGGAGTGGAAGCAGATGTACGTCAGAGAGTGAATGAAGGTTGCAAAGTGTTGGGGGCAGTTAAGGGAGTAGTAAAAAATAGAGGGTTGGGCATGAATGTAAAGAGAGTTCTATATGAGAAAGTGATTGTACCAACTGTGATGTATGGATCGGAGTTGTGGGGAATGAAAGTGATGGAGAGACAGAAATTGAATGTGTTTGAGATGAAGTGTCTGAGGAGTATGGCTGGTATATCTCGAGTAGATAGGGTTAGGAACGAAGTGGTGAGGGTGAGAACGGGTGTAAGAAATGAGTTAGCGGCTAGAGTGGATATGAATGTGTTGAGGTGGTTTGGCCATGTTGAGAGAATGGAAAATGGCTGTCTGCTAAAGAAGGTGATGAATGCAAGAGTTGATGGGAGAAGTACAAGAGGAAGGCCAAGGTTTGGGTGGATGGATGGTGTGAAGAAAGCTCTGGGTGATAGGAGGATAGATGTGAGAGAGGCAAGAGAGCGTGCTAGAAATAGGAATGAATGGCAGGCGATTGTGACGCAGTTCCGGTAGGCCCTGCTGCTTCCTCCGGTGCCTTAGATGACCGCGGAGGTAGCAGCAGTAGGGGACTCAGCAGTATGAAGCTTCATCTGTGGTGGAAATGTGGGAGGTTGGGCTGTGGCACCCTAGCAGTACCAGCTGAACTCGGCTGAGTCCCTGGTTAGGCTGGAGGAACGTAGAGAGTAGAGGTCCCCTTTTTTGTTTTGTTTCTTGTTGTTGTCGGCTACCCCCCAAAATTGGGGGAAGTGCCTTTGGTATATGTATGTATATATATATATACACACACACATATATATATATATGTGTATATATATACATATATATACATATAAATATATATATATATATATATACATATATATATATATTATATATATATATATATATATATATATTCAATTGCCTATGTAGAGATTATTACAGAGACCAGTTTTGATACTTTTAGCAGGTATCTAAAAACACGCAAATGAATACAGATACCAACACACAAATACACCTTTTAAAACTTGATATGAAAATTGTTGCACAAACATTTTAATCACTATAAATCGAATAATGTAGAGAACAGTTTATTATGCATTCTATTAAAATCATTTTGAGGGTAAAAATATGATGAAAATTGACAAAAGAAATTTTTTCAAATCTCTTGATTATGAATAAAGTTAAACGAAAACAAAGAAAAATATACATATTTGCTAACAAAAAATAATCTACGAAATGAACTATTATGTTAGAAGCAGAACATAAATGATTCCCACCCAATGCCCATCTTGCCCAAAGCAAGGACCAAAGGATACCAGACACTAACTGCTGATGATTTTAAAGGCAGCCCTATATGACCCTTTTAAAACTCTAAATCTAAATCACGGGAACAGTAGAGCTGTATTACTCCTAAAATCAATCCAGCCATGAGCACATTTTGAACCTGATTCCACTAGGCGTTCCTCTATGGTTAATTGGACCATAGTGAAATACTTAGTGGTTGAACATACTCGAATGAACTACAGGAGAAATAATAATGATACTTTCACATAGGATGGAATGCTGTAAAAACAAGATGTGAAAATGGAAGGTATCGTTCTGTGATTATCACAAATCTTTAGACGTACATAAAGTTAGTCAGTCTCTCTCTCTCTCTCTCTCTCTCTCTCTCTCTCTCTCTCTCTCTCTCTCTGAATATTTAACTCGGTAAGAACTCCCGTGGTGAAGTTTCCTAAAATTCATCAAGTAGTTTTCTGTTGAATTAATTTAACACAGTAACGTTCTCGGAAGAATCTACATCACAGAAAGTAGAATCCGGTGGTTTTTGTAGGTGGTGGCCAACTTCAGTAATAACTACATGATCTCAGAGGGATAAAAGACACGTGTGTAAATAGGGCGTTAACATGTCGTTTTTTAAGAGGAAAGGCAAATGAAAAATGTTTTTTATTACTATGATTCTTTGATAAACGATTCCTAGTACTGTTTGACTTACATCAACAATACTAAGGTTTTTTATAGCTACGATAATTTTCAAACTTGGTTATAGTAAACAATTTGTCATATCTATTGCCCTAAAATAATATATGTACAAATATCCAAGTTTCTTTATATTTCTCTAAAAGTCGCGTTTTACAATAAAAGGTATATTGATATCCTGGAGAATTATTATTTTTGTGTTGCTATAAGAGAGCCTTACCTTATTTGCCTTATTTTTTGTTTGGGTTCCCCCAGGTCCCTCAGTGTGAGGCACCTCGTATATCCACCAGAGAGTTGCTAATACATCTTCCGGTGTATTTTGCATCTTCCAGTCTTGGATGGTCTGGGATGCATCTTAGGTATTTATCGAGCTGATTTTTAAACGCATCTACGCTCACTCCTGATATGTTTCTTAGATGAGCTGGCAGCACATTAAATAGTCGCTGCATTATCGATGCTGGTGCGTAGTGGATTAATGTCCTGTGCGCCTTTCTCAGTTTACCTGGAATGCTTTTTGGCACTATTAATCTACCTCTGCTTGCTCTTTCTGATACTTTAAGCTCCATGATGTTTTCAGCAATTCCTTCTATTTGCTTCCATGCTTGTATTATCATGTAGCGTTCTCTTCTCCTTTCTAGACTGTATAGTTTTAAAAATTGCAGTCTTTCCCAGTAATCAAGGTCCTTAACTTCTTCTATTCTAGCAGTATAGGACCTTTGTACACTCTCTATTTGCGCAATATCCTTTTGGTAGTGTGGGTACCATATCACATTGCAGTACTCGAGTGTACTACGCACATAAGTTTTGTAAAGCATAATCATGTGTTCAGCTTTTCTTGTTTTAAAGTGTCTGAATAACATTCCCATTTTTGCTTTACATTTAGCCAACAGTGTTGCTATTTGGTCGTTGCATAACATATTCCTATTTAAAATTACACCAAGGTCTTTAATTGCTTCCTTGTTTGTGATTGTCTCATTATTAGGTCCCTTGTATGCATACACCATTCCTTCTCTGTTTCCATAATTTATTGATTCGAATTTATCGGAGTTAAATACCATCCTATTTATCTCCGCCCATTCATATATTTTGTTTAGATCTCTTTGTAGTGAGTTCCTATCTTCATCACAAGTAATTTCTCTACTTATTCTTGTGTCATCGGCGAAACTTCTCACTACGGAGTTTTCAACATCACAGTCTATGTCTGAGATCATAATAACAAATAGCAGTGCAGCTAATACCGTACCTTGGGGCACACCAGATATTACCTGGGCTTCATCTGATTTCTCGTCATTTGCAACCACTATCTGTTTTCTGTTTTGCAGGAATTCTTTTACCCATTTTCCTATCTTTCCCACAATATTATGCTTTCTCATTTTTTTCTCCAATATGTTATGGTCTACCTTGTCAAAGGCTTTTGCAAAATCTAGATAGATCACATCTGTGTCTTTTTCATTTATCATATTATTGTATATGTTTTCATAGTGAGCTATCAGTTGGGTCTGTGTACTTTTTCCAGGTACGAAACCGTGTTGACCCATATTAAACAAATTATTTTTGACCAAATGGTTCATTATTTTCTTTTTTATTACCCTCTCATACACTTTCATAATATGTGATGTTAGACTAACAGGTCTATAATTGCTTGCCTCTAGTCTTGATCCACTTTTGAAGATAGGGGTTATATAAGCTAATTTATGTTTAACATATATCTCGCTCATATCTATACTCTGTCTTAGCAGTATTGCAAGTGGCTTCGCGATAGTGTTTGCAGTTTTTTTTAACAAAATCGCTGGAACTCCATCTGGTCCGGCTGCCGATCCATTTTTAATTTCGTTTATAGCCGTAACAATATCTGCTTCATTAATATCTATATCCGTTAGATATTCAACATTTTCTTCTCTCATTTCTGTTTCATTATTCTCATTCGCAATTCTTGGCGTGAACTCACTCTTATATTTTTCTGCTAATATGTTGCATATTTCCTTTTTTTCATTCGTTAGCCGTCCTTCAATTCTTAGAGGGCCTATTTCTATTCTCCTTTTATTCATCTTTTTTTGCATAGGAGTAAAGTACTTTGGGGTTTCTTTTTATATTTAGAAGTGTCCTTTCTTCTAAGTCCCTTTTTTTCATTTTCTTTCGACTGTATAATCTTTTGTTCTGCATTTTCTATCTTACATTTTATTTCCCTCATTTTCCACACATTTTTTTCTTTTGCAAGATTTTTCTTCCACTTTTTAATTTTCTGAAATAAGATCCTTCTGTCTCTTGGTATGTACGTCTTTTGTTTATTGTTTTTTTTCGGTACATATTTTTCAACAATTTTCTCCAGTATTTTGTACAGTATATCCGTATTTACCTGTATATTATCACTTATAAATACATTTTTCCATTCTTTATTCAGTTCTTCATTTATTTCTGACCATTTTATATTCTTACTGTAAAAGTTATATTTTCCATATCCTTCCCAAAGTTTTGTGCTTTTATTAATTCTGTGATCACTTGCTTTGGAATGAACTATCAATTCTATGACATTGTGGTCTGAAATTCCCGTGTTATACACTATTATTTCTTTAACATAATTCACCTCATTCACAAATACTAGATCTAGGACATTTTCCTTTCTTGTTGGAATGTGGTTTATTTGTTGCATATTATGTTCTAATAGCATATCTTGAAGCTTTTCAAATTGCCTCTTATCTTCTGCGCTACTATTACTATCTTTTTTATATGTATACATACAACCACTTTCTTCTATCCGTTCTTTCCAATCCACGAAAGGAAAGTTAAAATCTCCGGATAGGAGTATATTCCAGTCTTTATGGTTTCTACATATATCATCTATTTTTTTCTATTATTATGTCAAACTCCTTAGTGTTTGGGGGTCTGTAAACTACAATATTCATTAGTTTTTCAAATTCAAATTCTACCGCAATCAATTCACATTCTGTGTTGCTGTATTTTTCACATACTTTTCCTTGATTTATGTCTCTTCCATATATTGCGGTTCCCCCTTGATTCCTATTTTTTCTGTCTGATCTATAAGTTTGGAAACCCTTTATCTGGTCATCACTGCCAGTCTCTTGGGAATACCATGTTTCACTTATATTTAATATATCTATTTTTTCAATTTGGGTTAGTTCTTCTAAGAACTCTATTTTCCTTTTAGAGTTACTCGTGACTAAACCCTGTGCATTCATTACTATTATGGTTTGTGTTTCATCCCCATTATTTAATATTGGTAATAATATGGATTCTCCCATGCTTCCTTCCTGTTCTGATATGATGTTCTTTTCTTCATTTCCCGGAATTCTGCCATTAAAAAATCCAACTTTTCTATTATATTTGCTCTTTCGCCTTCATATTTATTTGTGTGTGTATACCTGCAACTGTCCCCATATCTGCACCAACCCCTGGCATTATAGATGCATTCTTTGTAGTTGGGCTCTAAATGTGCCGGTTTGGGTTGAAAGGCCTCATATCTTGGGGCTCTTGGTTCAAAGCGCGGTATATACACGGCCTGCTTTTTTGTTTCTTTTTTTGTTTCTTTTTTGCTTTCATTTTTCTTTTCAGTTTGCTGAGTTTTCTTACATTCATTCATGGTTGCAGGATGCATATATCGACATTTTTTGTTGTAAATGCATCCTTTTCCTTCTTTTAGGTTTTTGCATATTTTTGGATGGAGATCTCTGCATTCGTCTCCATATCCGTCTAAATACGCACATTTACCATATATTTCATAATTATGGCATATCTTTGGATGCTTGTAGTAGCATCTTTCGCCAAATCTGCAATTCCCTCTTTTCAGCATATTGCAGACTATATCCTTCTTTTCTATTTTTTCTTGTTCTTGCTCTTCCCTAAAATTATGTAGGTCCGGGTAGAGTCTCTTGGGTCTATTATTTGTTTCCATCTGGTAATTTATTTCTTCATAAGTATGTTGTTGGATGGCATCACAGGTTATACCAATGATTTCTTCTGCATCCTTACACATATCCTGTTCATTGTTCTCTTCTTCTTCTTTTTCTTCTTCTTCTTCTTCTGTTTCTTCTTCTTCCTCTTCTTTATCTTCAACTACTTGCAGATTTAGTCTCGACTTAATTATATTTTCTATCCAGACTAAGCATGTTGAGCAGAATACCTTTGTGTCTTTATTTTTTATTTTTTGCTGTATTTCAGCACATGTGGGATGTGTTGGGACATGACAGGCATCACATTTTCTAATCAATTGTTGAGGATTATTAATGGAATACCATATCTTACATGTATTACACCATTTTGGCATTCTTTTTCCCATTGCATCAATCAGCATATTCACCATATTGGACTTCTTATTGTTCTTTGATGGAATGTGTTGATTGATGTAGACTTTCTTTATAATTTCTTCTATTATTTTGCTGATGTTTTCCGCAGATTTGCTCCAGTTTATTGGATCATATTGTTTCAATATGTCTGCGAATATTTTTCCGTCACATTGGTTGACGTTACTAGTGACCTCTGTTAT
This sequence comes from Palaemon carinicauda, assembly GCF_036898095.1. NCBI lineage: Eukaryota > Metazoa > Arthropoda > Malacostraca > Decapoda > Palaemonidae > Palaemon > Palaemon carinicauda. The sequence goes on along the minus strand of NC_090739.1, from coordinate 112,531,947 downwards.
CAGACGGTCGAGCTCCTGTTTCGGCAACTCATGGAATTTATTTTTGCTGAGTCCAGCCATGTCTCTCCAAGCCTTGCCCGTGTTGTACATAGCCATCTTGATTAGTTTTTTAGTAATTCACAAGATAACTATTCTATGCCGACGTTTTATCCCACTTCTCCGACCTCAAACTAATCACTGACTATTCACGAAAACTTGTAGCTATAATGCACTCGATAGCCTTTTGTTATCCGCGTTAAATCATGATATTTATAGGGTCGCAAAAGTGTAATCACTCACTGGCACACTGATACAAAAGAGAGAGAGAGAGAGAGAGAGAGAGAGAGAGAGAGAGAGAGAGAGCAAACTTAGGTATGGAATGTTAATGTGTTTTGCATGTTGGAGTTTATTTCAAAATAATTATTTACGATAAATAAAAGGGGATCTTACAAGTAAGTGTTCTCTCTCTCTCTCTCTCTCTCTCTCTCTCTCTCTCTCTCTCTCTCTCGTTTATGTGTGTTTGTCTGGTGGTATTTTTTTTTAAATATCACATTTTGAACCCGTTCCTAACATACTAATGAATAATATTTTGCATAACTGTTCGGTAACATTGATCATGTAAAATACTGTCCACTAAGATGTGGAAAAAGAAAGGAGTAAAAAGAAATTCTATTAACTTCACTATTCGACTTGACTTGTGTAATGAAATGTTTAGAATAATTTTATTTGACGTATTAGACTTTTTACTCATTGTATAAAGTAAAAGATGACTATTTTCAGAAAAATCAAGACTTTTACAGCTCTAAAATCTTTATTTTTGCATAATATAACGATGAAACCCAATTCTGAATTTCCAGAAAAATTGTCTTATACTTAAATTTAAAACCTTATATATTCCTATCTCTCATAGTCATAATGGTTGTTAGAAATTTACAGTTTGTTATAACATCTTAATGATATAGGGAGAAATATATATGTAACCTGTTGCACACAATTGATTATAATTTTCACTTGATAAAACCTCGTTGGAAAACTAGACGAAAGAAAGAAGCTCGTCGCCATGTCGTCTTTCTAATTAATTCCACTGAGTAATACAAAGTGGAATATATATCTAAAGAATTGCAACTTTAATCGCCTTTGGGAGAATGAGCAACTTTGTGATCATTTAGAAGGAAAATATTTTAACGTTTAAGGTTTTATTAAGGGAAGCAAGATCATTTAAAATGTAGTTGAATAACGAAAGAGAAGAAAATGAGTATCATAAAAAAATAAATATATTCTTGTTTACTTCATTTTGATGATCTTCGTACATTTTTTTTTCATCAGTTAAAAAAGTATGGTAAAAATATTGAGCGAGAGAGAGAGAGAGAGAGAGAGAGAGAGAGAGAGAGAGAGAGAGAGCATACTAAAAAAAAAGTCTCAAATCTTCCATCAATCTACTACGTCCTTTAGCTATTGGATGTCGATTACCTTTGTACCAACCGTGTGTCACTACGGGGTCACCAATGTGACGGGCCGAGAGAGGGTTGTAAACTCAGTGAGTTCACAACCCTCTCTCGGCCCGTCACATTGGTGACCCCGGAGTGACACACGGTTGGTACACCTTTGACAATATAAGGGCCTTTTGATTCCCCTCCCCCCCCCCCCTCTCTCTCTCTCTCTCTCTCTCTCTCTCTCTCTCTCTCTATAGGTATTATTGTCAGCAAGGATTTGGAGTTCACCAAACCGAGCACAAAAGCTGAAAATAAAGCACAAAAACTAATAAGTTTTATAAAGAGACAATTCAAATACAGAAACAAAGACACTACTAAGGCTGTACACATCATTAGTAAGACCTCATCTAGATACGGAGTCCAATTCTGGGCTCCAAGTATTCAGAATGATATAGATAGACTGGAAGCAGTACAAGCTAGGGCCA
>NC_090739.1:112517550-112525050 GCF_036898095.1 Palaemon carinicauda | reverse complement strand
TCAAAGGCCCATTTTAACAAAGAAATAGCTTTAGTAGTGTTTTGGATTAAAAAGAGAAAATGGTTTAAGAAACACAGGGGAAAGAATATGATTCCAAATTCTGCGAGTGAATGCAGAGAAGTGTTATTAAACCGACTGACCTTTGTATATATGAGTCCCCTTCAATGTCTGTTGTATAGTGATTGCATAAGAGTACAAGAACGTTGACAGACGAGTTCACACGCTTATGATAAAAAAAAAATTTCAATATTCTTGAATAATATAAGAGTAACTGCTGGCTTTAAGTTTGGAAGATTCCTGATATTATCTAAATTAGTTTATCTCAGATCTAGTAAGATCTATAAATGCTATTATTATTATTATTATTATTATTATTATTATTATTATTATTATTATTATTATTATTATTATTAACTCTCTTCATAGCTCAGTGAGTCTGTGAGTCAATAGGGTGGATTCAAGTCAAGGGAAAGGAAATTTCATCTACTTCCTACTTAAATAAACATCAGTGCATAGAAGTGAATTGAAATTGTGTTAGGAAGCCATGTAACTAGAAAGTAATTTTGATTATGGATAATATAAATAAATAAATATATATATATATATATATATATATATATATATATATATATATATATATATATATATATATATATATATATATATGTATGTATGTATGTATGTATGTATGTGTATATATATAGATATACAATATATATATATATATATATATATATATATATATATATATATATATATATATATATATATATATATATATATATATTTATATATGTGTATATATATATATATATATATATATATATATATATATATATATATATATATATATATATATATATATATATATATATATATATATATATTTATATTCATAAAATCAAACAGAAGCAGCAGAGTGCAATTTGTCTAAAATATGTCCTGTAACAAAGCCGGTCATATCTAACGAGATATTTCTTTACGAATGTCATTAAAGCTTTACTAACGAGCAGTCCATTAAGTATTTTATAATGTTGGTGGTAATTGAATTTTGGGAACATTCCAGCCCTGAAAAAAAAAAATGGAAATTAAGTGTTTTTCCAAACCAAATTCATATTAATTGGATTTTATTTTTTGATGGGTACATTAGAAATGCTTCATATACACATTAGAGTCACTACATATACAATTCCTGTTTCAATCATGACAAGAAATTTATCAAATGAAAGGCATGGCATTTATTTTGTGATATCTAGTCTAATTATATCAATCTTATATGACACTTTAAACCTAATAAAGCAATATGTTACCACCATTATTTCATCTCATGCAAGAAAGAGAAAATAAATGAATGTGACTTCGAAAAAAGATAGATAATAATCAACCTGATTACTAGGATTTGTTTCAAAAACTTAAAACGAAAAAATCGCTGGTTATTACGAAAAAAAAAAAACATCTAAATAAAAGAAATCAAATCATTACTCTTGGAATAGATTTTTAAACATCAGCCAAGAGAGTCAAACTGATGAATCCCATCTCAACATTTCCAGCCACTAATCACTGTATATTTTTATCATCGCTAATAATTAGTCCAACAGAACAGAGAATCTTTTATTTACTTGATGAGGGTATGTGAGCTTAAGTTCGTTTTCTTGTACGTTATTTTCCTTTCAATTTTCAATTTCCTATTTGGTAAAATAATAGAAATACAATGACACGTCTAAGATGAAATATGATTGCTTATATACTTTCAGGCTGTTCTAGTAAGATACCATATTTCCTAGATGTTAATAAAAATATAGACTTGAACTGGTGAAATTATTACATGTTACATAAATATCTGTGTGTGTAACCACCAATACGAACCAGACATAAGAGTATTTTCAGTAATACTAAGTGTGCTTCAGCTCTATTTAATTAAATTCAAGATATTTCAGATCGACGTTAATCAAGTCACTTGACTTTGCGTTCATATATGACTAATACACTACCCACATCTTGAAGGTAGACTTTTTAAAGGGATGCCATTGCTCAGTCATTTACTTACCAACTCACTGTCTTTAAAAGTTAATCGAACACATTATAATTCAAAAAAGGCAATATTTGGTAGAGTCAAATATGCATACTTATGTGCGTGTGCAATTACGGACACATGCATGAAATAATTAGGAATTATTGAATAGTCCCAAAAGGTTTGAATGAAAGAAAATTGGGACTAATTTAGTTTAGTTGGAAATCCTACATCATGTTGTATCTCAAAAAGAGTATTGGTGAATCTATTAGTTAATGATGTAATTTGCCTTGTAGGGCTATTATATTTTCGAAATAGATTCTATTTTATTTTACTGTAAGTCACATTCATCGAAAAATATTGTTTCTGGAATGTTTAGTTTAACCTTGAACAATAGGATGTATTTTTTAAATTAAGGAAATTAATATAATACTTGATTGACGCATTTTTGACAGTAATACATAAAAAATGTAAGTATCTTAGAATCACTGGACAATGTGTCTCAAACAAGTGTCAGGTAAAATGGTTCATGAGAAATACAAGAGGATAGTAAATAATAAATCTCCAGTTGAGGTATTTTTTGGAGTAAATAGATTTTACATAAATCAGAAGATATATATTTCTGAAAATAACATAGGCATATTATTATTATTATTATTATTATTATTATTATTATTATTATTATTATTATTATTATTATTATTATTATTATTATTATTATTATTATTATTATTATTATATTGAATGTCTGGCTGACATTAAATTTTCTTGTACAACATTCAACAAAAAAACAAAACAAAATAAATAAATAAATGCTCTATGTTCGTGGGCTTCATAGCGTCACTGAACATACTTATTGAGTTACAAAGAATTATAATCAAGAGTCATGATATTGGAAGGTACAATTTATGCAAATGGCATTCGTATCTAACATTAATTTCAAAACACAATAAACCATGATACTTCTGCAATTACATACGGAGTAGCCTCATTTCTATTTTATCAAATGCTATAATACTTATATTATTCTACTCGTAAACTCATACTCCTATTCTGGTTGGCGAGTCCATAACTTGTTATGAAGCTCATTAGTGTTAATGGTATTGTTATGACAAATGGAAAATTCTCTGGCTGGGATAAATATATAGAGGTTATGAAGATAAGTTTTATACAATGCAGTAATTTGTATAAAGTATTTAGAATTTAGTGACCACGAGGAAAGAACATCTTTTACAATATACATATATATATATATATATATATATATATATATATATATATATATATATATATATATATATATATATATATATATATATATATATATATATATATATATATATAATTTATATATATTCTGTCCGAAGAGAAACTACCTTCGAATTTTGGACGCCACTAAGACTTTGTCCATTCATTGTATACTATATGTGTATATATATATATATATATATATATATATATATATATATATATATATATATATATATATATATATATATATATATATATATATATATATACATACATATATAAATGCATTCCTATATACATATGTGTGTAATTTTTTTTTTAAATTCAGAGACTAAAGACTTGATTTCTGCTTTTGTTGGTAGACTAACCATGAGACAGAAGAATGCTATATAATATAGTTATTTCTATCGTTCATATCACATTTTTTTGATAAAAATATTAATTGAAAATATGTTATTATTATTATTATTATTATTATTATTATTATTATTATTATTATTATTATTATTATTATTATTATTATTATTATTATTATTATTATTATTATTATTATTATTATAAAACTGATGATGTAAAAAGGAGTCTCTTTGTATCATTCTTTGAGGTATTTGTAATATAAGACTTGCTATGAACATTACCGGTACTATGAAAATCAGCTCAAGTCTCTAATAAAATACCAACATCTGTTTCTTTTTTCAAATATCTTTTTCCTTTTTGGTTTGCAAGACGATTACACTAAAAGGCCTTTATCATAGTACCATAGCAGTCAAATCCTTCTTAGTAGGTTTTTTCTTTCTGATAATTGATGGTGTTTTCCGCCAACAATCTTATTAACGAATGAATTACTTAAAAGCGAGTACTTGAAAAAAAAATATATACCATATCATTTGTTCAATAATATAAAAATTCTTAGGTAATTAACGCTGAATAATACATAATATGTACAGATTTTGTATCAATAAAAACATTCTAATATTTTCTTTTATTTGGGAAATGCATTTCGTTTTTGGTTCCTAAAAGGAAGCAAATATTCGAATATATTTTTTCTTTTATATATATATATATATATATATATATATATATATATATATATATATATATATATGTATACATATATATACAGTATATATATATATATATATATATATATATATATATATATATATATATATATATATATATATATGTACATATATATACATAAGTACATATAAATTTATTTAAATATATACATATATATATATATATATATATATATATATATATATATATATATAAATATATATAAATTTATTTAAATATATATATATATATATATATATATATATATATATTATATATATATATATATATATATATATATATATATATGTATATATATATATATATATATATATATATATATATATATATATATTATAATTCTCATGAGCTATCTTATAATATTTTCCATCTATAGTTGATAGATTTACAGAAAAAAATTTGTAAAAATTTTTAACTTTGCCTCAAAATTCAAAAAACTTCCCAGTTTTCAAACGCATACTTTTAAATCACCAAATGAACCCAACAAATTAATAACGAAAAACGGCATTAGTATTTGCTAAGAAAAATAAAAGTTATTACTTTTGTGACTTAAATGCTAGAGTGGGTGCTGGAGAGGTAGAAGGTGTCATTGGGAAATATGGCGTACCAGGTGAAAATGAGAGTGGTGAGAGACTGGTAGATATGTGTGTTGAACAAGAGATGGAAATAAGTGCTAGCTTTTTTAAAAAGAAAGATAAAAATAAGTATACATGGGTAAGAGTGGCAAATGGAAGAGTAGTAGAAAGGGCATTAATGGATTATGTGTTGATAACAAAAAGAATGTTTGGAAGATTGAAAGACGTGCACGTGTTTAGGGGTATGGCTAACGGTATGTCTGATCATTTTTTGGTGGAAGGAAAATTAGTTGTAGCAAAAGAGTGGGGGAATAGAGTAGGTGGATGTAAAAGGGAGCTAGTGAGGGTTGAAGAGCTAATAAAACCGGGGGTAAAAAGTAAATATCAGGAAAGGTTGAAAATGGCATATGACGAGGTGAGAGTAAGAGAAACTGGTAATTTAGAGGAGGAGTGGAAGTTAGCAAAGAAAATTTTGTTGGGATTGCAAGTGATGTATGTGGCAAGAAGGTTGTTGGAGGCAGCATGAGGAAGGGCAGTGAATGGTGGAATGAAGGAGTGAAGGTAAAAGTGGAAGAGAAAAAGAGGTCTTGAAGAATGGCTGCAGAGTAATAGTATAGAGAAGTATGAAAAATATAGAGAGCAAAAGGTGGAAGTAAAGCGCAAGCTACGTGAGGCAAAGAGGGCAGCTGACCTGAGGTGGGGTCAGGGACTGGGTCAGTCATATGAAGAGAATAAGAAGAAGTTTTGGAAAGAAGTGAAGAGAGTAAGGAAGGCCGGCGCAAGAATTGAAGAGACAGTAAAAGATGGAAATGGAAGGTTGTTAAAAGGAGAGGAGGCAAGGAAAAGGTGGGCGGAATATTTTGAAAGTTTGCTGAATGTTGAGGATGATAGGGAGGCAGATATAATTGCTGTTCCAGGTGTTGAGGTGCCAGTGATGGGAGATGAGAATGAGAGAGAGATTACAATAGAGGAAGTGAGGAGAGCACTAGATGAAACGAGAGTAGGAAAAGCATCTGGTATGGATGGTGTGAAAGCTGAGATGTTGAAGGAAGGGGGTGTGACTGTACTTGAATGGTTGGTGAGATTGTTTAATGTGTGTTTTGTGTTGTCAATGGTACCAGTAGATTGGGTCTGTGCATGTATTGTACCACTATATAAGGGTAAGGGAGATGTGCATGAGTGTTGTAATTCAAGAGGTATTAGTTTGTTGAGTGTAGTTGGAAAAGTGTATGGTAGAATACTGATTAATAGGATTAAGGATAAAACAGAGAATGCAATCTTGGAAGAACAGGGTGGTTTTAGAAGAGGTAGGGGTTGTATGAATCAGATTTTTACAGTTAGGCAGATATGTGAGAAATATTTAGCAAAAGATAAGGAGGTGTATGTTGCGTTTATGGATCTGGAGAAAGCATATGATAGAGTTGATAGGGAAGCAATGTGGAATGTGATGAGGTTATATGGAGTTGGTGGAAGGTTGTTGCAAGCAGTGAAAAGTTTCTACACAGGTAGTAAAGCATGTGTTAGAATAGGAAATGAGGTGAGCGATTGGTTTCCGGTGAGAGTGGGGCTGAGACAGGGATGTGTGATGTCGCCGTGGTTGTTTAACTTGTATGTTGATGGAGTGGTGAGAGAGGTGAATGCTAGAGTGCTTGGACGAGGATTAAAACTGGTAGGCGAGAATGATCATGAATGGGAGGTAAATCAGTTGTTGTTTGCGGATGATACTGTACTGGTAGCAGACACAGAAGAGAAGCTTGACCGACTAGTGACAGAATTTGGAAGGGTGTGTGAGAGAAGGAAGTTGAGAGTTAATGTGGGTAAGAGTAAGGTTATGAGATGTACGAGAAGGGAAGGTGGTGCAAGGTTGAATGTCATGTTGAATGGAGAGTTACTTGAGGAGGTGGATCAGTTTAAGTACTTGGGGTCTGTTGTTGCAGCAAATGGTGGAGTGGAAGTAGATGTACGTCAGAGAGTGAATGAAGGTTGCAAAGTGTTGGGGGCAGTTAAGGGAGTAGTAAAAAATAGAGGATTGGGCATGAATGTAAAGAAAGTTCTATATGAGAAAGTGATTGTACCAACTATGATGTATGGATCGGAGTTGTGGGGAATGAAAGTGATGGAGAGACAGAAATTGAATGTGTTTGAGATGAAGTGTCTGAGGAGTATGGCTGGTGTATCTCGAGTAGATAGGGTTAGGAACGAAGAGGTGAGGGTGAGAACGGGTGTAAGAAATGAGTTAGCGGCTAGAGTGGATATGAATGTGTTGAGGTGGTTTGGCCATGTTGAGAGAATGGAAAATGGCTGTCTTCTAAAGAAGGTGATGAATGCAAGAGTTGATGGGAGAAGTACAAGAGGAAGGCCAAGGTTTGGGTGGATGGATGGTGTGAAGAAAGCTCTGGGTGATAGGAGGATAGATGTGAGAGAGGCAAGAGAGCGTGCTAGAAATAGGAATGAATGGCAGGCGATTGTGACGCAGTTCCGGTAGGCCCTGCTGCTTCCTCCGGTTCCTTAGATGACCGCGGAGGTAGCAGCAGTAGGGGACTCAGCAGTATGAAGCTTCATCTGTGGTGGAAATGTAGG
>NC_090739.1:112490050-112497550 GCF_036898095.1 Palaemon carinicauda | reverse complement strand
GTAAATCAAATCACGTAATTTATCATCATTATTATTATTATTATTATTATTATTATTATTATTATTATTATTATGAGTTATTAGGGCCTATTGAAAGCAGATAAAAAAAGACAATTTTTCGCGATTCCTAAACGGCTTTGGGAGAAAATTTTCGTGCATCTCCAAAAGGGTTCAGAAGAAATTTCCATAGACTTAGCATGGAATTCTGAAGGATTCCAGAAATCTCTAAACCATTTCGGCAGAAAATCTTCCTGAATCTCCTCTCCAAATGACTTCAGAAGAAATAGCCGTAGACTTAGCATAGAGTTCTGAATGACTCCAGAACGGAATCTTCCCGGAGCAGTTCTGAACAGCTCCGCCCCGGATTCCAAAAGACTTCTGAAGACCTGATCTCTCTCTCTCTCTCTCTCTCTCTCTCTCTCTCTCTCTCTCTCTCTCTCTCTCTCTCTCTCTCTCTCTCTCTCTCTCTCTCTCTCTCTCTCTTTCTCTTTTTTTTTTTTTTCTTAACATACCTTGCAACACCTCACGATCTGTATGTACTGTAGCTATGGAAGTTTACGCAGTGAACATTGGGAGGAGGATTTCACTTTACTCACAGAGCTCGCGTTCTGGCGGAACAGGTAACTGACTGTGAGAATTTTGTTACAGCTACAGGATGAACTGGAGGCTATTCGGAACACCTTCATCTACAGATAGTTTGGATAGGTGCTGCCGAAGTTGGCGAGCTTTTAAGAACATAATGTAAGCGCCATGAAGGATAATTTGCTTGCGGTTTAGCAACGATGTCCTATAATTGCACTGCATTGGTGCAAAGCGGTGAGCGACGTGTGTTTCTTCAAAATTCGGCATTGTATTGAACATATCAGGACGGCATTGGTAAATACATTGTGTTGCTCTTCGTTGACTTTAGTATGATGGCGTTTAGTGTATGCCGAGAAATCAATGGCATCCATGTCTTTACCCATCACACTTATAGGTAAAGACATGAAAGCCATCGATTTCTCCGAGGAATCTGACGAACCGAGGATAAACAGAGCTGAAATGTCTCTTGAAATCTCGAAGGAGATTGGCGAACTAAGCAGAGAAGATCTTGAAAAACTATAAAAGACAGAAGGGAATAGGGAAGGAAAGCCTTTATATGAAGAAGTATAAAAAATAGCCTTTAATTATAGAGGTAATTCACCTAAAAACTGAGGTCAAATAGCCTCTACTATTAGCGGTTAGTCGCCTTAAAACAGAGGTATCAAAGACCCTCTAGTGCTAGAAATAAAGCACCCAAAAATAAAGGTAAAAGAGCTTTTAATGTTAGAGGTAAGGGGATTAAAATAAAGGTCAAAGAAACTCTAATGCTAGAGTATAGCACCTCAAAATAGAGGTCAAAGAACTTCTAATGCTTAAAGTAAGGAGCCTCAAAACAGAAGTCAAAGAGCCTCTAATGCTAAAAGTAAGGAACCTCAAAATAGAGGTCAAAGACCCTCTAATGCTAAAAGTAAGGAGCCTCAAAATAGAGGTCAAAGAACCTCTAATACTAAAAGTAAGGAGCCTCAAAATAGAGGTCAAAGACCCTCTAATGCTAAACGTAAGGAGCCTCAAAATAGAGGCCAAAGAGCCTCTAATTCTAAAAGTAAGGAGCCTCAAAATAGAGGTCAAAGAGCCTCTAATGCTAATAGTAAGGAGCCTCAAAATAGAGGTCAAAGAGCCTCTAATGCTAAAAGTAAGGAGCCTCAAAATAGAGGTCAAAGAGCCTCTAATCATCTAATGCTAAACGTAAGAGGCCTCAAAATAGAGGCCAAAGAGCCTCTAATGCTTAAAGTAAGGAGCCTAAAAATAGAGGTGAAAGAATCTCTAGTGCTAAAGATAAGAACCCTCAAAATAGAGGTCAAAGACCCCCTAATGCTAAAAGTAAGGAGCCTCAAAATAGAGGTCAAAGAGCCTCTAATGATAAAAGTAAGGAGCCTGAAAATAGAGGTCAAAGAGCCTCTAATGCTATAAGTATGGAGCCTCAAATTAGAGGTCAAAGAACCTCTAATGATAAAAGTAAGGAGCCTTAAAATAAAGGTCAAAGTGCCTCTAATACTAAAAGTAAGAAGCCTCAAATAGGAGTCAAAGAGCCTCTAATGCAGGAGATACAGCACTTCAAAATCGAGGTCAAAGACCCTCTAATGCTAAAAGTAAGGAGCCTCAAAACAGAGGTTAAAGACCCTCTAATGTTAAACGTAAGGAGCCTCAAAATAGAGGTCAAAGACCCTCAAATGCTAAAAGTAAGGAGCCTCAAAATAGAGGTCAAAGACCCTCTAATGCTAAAAGTAAGGAGCCTCAATATAGAGGTCAAAGAACCTCTAATACTAAAAGTAAGGAGCCTCAAAATAGAGGTCAAAGACCCTCTAATGCTAAACGTAAGGAGCCTCAAAATAGAGGTCAAAGAGCCTCTAATGCTCAAAGTAAGGAGACTCAAAATAGAGGTCAAAGACCCTGTAATGCTAAACGTAAGGAGCCTCAAAATGGAGATCAAAGACTCTCTAATGCTAAAAGAAAGGAGCCTCCAAATAGAGGTCAAAGAGACTCTAATGCTAAAAGTGAGCAGTCTCAAAATAGAGGTCAAAGAGCCTCTAATGATAAATGTAAGGAGCCTCAAAATAGAGGTCAAAGACCCTCTAATGCTCAAAGTAAGGAGCCTCAAAATAGAGGTCAAACAGCCTCTTATGCTAAAAGTAATGAGCCTCAAAATAGAGGTCAAAAACTCTCCAATGCTAAAAGTAAGGAGCCTCAAAATAGAGGTCAAAGAGACTCTAATGCTAAAAGTGAGCAGTCTCAAAATAGAAGTCAAAGAGCATCTAATGCTAAACGTAAGGAGTCTCAAAATAGAGGTAAAAAACCTTCTAATGCTCAAAGTAAGGAGCCTCAAAACAGAGGTCAAAGAGCATCTAATGCTAAAAGTAAGGAGCCTCAAAATGGAGGTCAAAGACCCTCTAATGCTAAAAGTATGGTACCTCAAAATAGAGGTCAAAGAGACTCTAATGCTAGAGGTAAAGCACTTCAAATTAGAGATAAAAAACATATAATGCTAAGATTATGGTACCTCAAAATAGAGGTCATAGAGCCCTTAATACTAAAGGTATGGCACCTCAAAATAGAGCTGAAATATCCTCTAATGTTGGGAGTGTGGCACCTCAAAATAAAAGGTCAAACAGCCTCTAATGCTAGAGGTAAGGTACCTCAAAATAGAGGCCAAATAGTCTGGCCTATTCTTTGTATATTCACCCTACGCATTGGTTTCCTGCGCGCCAGCGCTTTTCTGCGCCTTCACCAAAAAACTGTGCTTTAGCATAAACTGAGCACCAGCAGCATCCTGTGCGCCAACGCTCCAGTACTCTCCTTCGCGTGAGAGGCAAAAAGAATGAAAACTTTTTAACAGGTTAAAATTGCCTCGTTCCCCTCCCCGCAAACGCATGACAGCATGCCCACCTGGCAAAATGGGAAGAGGCTTCGCAGAAGGGTTCAAGATCCCGAGGATTTCATCTTCCAAGGCGAATCAAATGATTCCCCTGAAGAAAGGAAAGATGAATACTGTGAAGAACTGCAGAGTATAATAGGTGAGAACCTAGAGAGATATGAAAATTATGATTAATGACTTCAGTGCTAAAACTGGAAGGAATAATAAAGGGAAAGAAAATGTGATGGGTGTTGAGGTTCATGGCGAAGTTGCAAATGAAAATGGGGCACATTTTATAAGTTATTGTTCAACAAATAATCTTGTGACTGGAGGTACTCTTTTCCAGCACAAGGAGATCCACAAATATACAAGGACTTCATCATGTGGCAATTGCAAATATCAAATAGATCACATAGCCATTGATAAAGAGAGAAGGAGGACTCTGGTAAATGTGACAAACTATAGAGGTGCAGTTATTGGTAGTGATCACCAGCTCCCCTAGCCACACAAATATTAAAACTGAAAGAACCCAACAGAAATGTAGATAGAATACCTAAGTTTGATACAACTAAGCTTCTAGAGGATGAGCACAGAAATCTTTGTAACTGAATGTAGCAATCGATTTACAGTCTTAAGAGACTTTAATAGACGAAGTTTTGGGACATGCAGTTACAAGGAGAAAACCATGGATATCAAATGATACTTGGGATACTATAAAAAGAAGACAAAGACAGAAATTGATTCCTTGAAGTTTTCGTGGAAGTAATGAAAATTACAAGGCACAGCATGGCAAGTATTTCAGTATTGATACTGAGGTCAAAAAAAAATATCAGGAATGATTGGAGAGAATATTTAGACAGGAAAGCAGATGAGGCTGACGAAGCTATGAATTCAGGGAGTGGCTTTGTTGTAGAAATTGCTTTTGGAATTATTAAAGAAATATCTACGGGAAAAAAGAAGCATATACCCATCAAAAAGAAAGATGGATCTGTTATAACAAAAGAACATGAAGAAAGGTAACGTTGGATTGAACACTTTACTGAGGTCAAGAATAGGAAATACGAAGGGAATAATTTGGTTGATATACCTGAAACTGATGAAGACCTTGATGTGCCCATGAATGAATTAGGTGTGTTTGAAGTCGAAGCTATTCTTAAAAAAAAAAAAAAACTGAAAACATGGAAAGCCCCTGGATATGAAGGAATAACTGCTGAGATGATATTGCCTGAAAATGAAGTGACTCCCAGATTACCTACAAGATTATTTTGTAGAATGTGGCGTGAAGAGGCAAAGCCTTATGTATGGGAGCTAGGAGTGCTGGTGAAAATGACAAAAAACAAAAAAAGATCAGACTGATTGCAATCATTACAGAGGCATCACACTTACGCCAGCTGTCATGAAAATATATAGAATGCTCATTCTAAAGAGACTAGAGAGAAAGATTGATGAAAAGTTGAAAGATGAACAAGCGGGTTTTAGAAAAGGTAGAAGTTGTACTGACTAAATTTTCATTTAAGACATGTGGTACAGCAATATGTAGAATATAGAATTCCACTTTTGATGGTATATGTGGGCTATGAAAAAACTTATGATTATGTGCTCTAGCAAATTCTGTGGAGTCCTGCGACATTATGAAGTTCCTCTCAAATATGTAAATTTAATTGTCTGTTCATAAGCATAGCAAATGAAAAGTTAATGTTAGTGGCGTCTTATCAAACGAATTTCCAGTGAAAAGTGGAGTACTCTAGGGGAATGTGTTGTTACCTATGTTATTTGTCCTCCTCATAGATTTTGTAATGCATAGATCGGTTGGGGGTGGTGGAGAAGGATTGGACTGGATTGGTAACAGAAAATTAGGAAACCTAGAGTATGCTGATGACTCTGTCCTAATTAGCAGAACACCACAGGGCTTGGAAAGTTTGCTTACCAGAATGCATGAAAAATCACATGAGGTTGTGCTCGAGATAAATAGAAGAAAGGCAGATGATCAGAACGGAATATGCAATGGAAGATGAAATATCTTTGGAAGGATAAAGGATTAATGAGGTAGAATTATTTAAATATTTAGGAACTATGATATCTAATAGAGGAGCTTCAGAATTCGAGTTTAATGAAAGATTGAAAAAAGTAAATCAGAGGATGGCTAGGTTAAGTCAAAGTTGGAAATCAGATCGCATAAAATTACATATAATAAGCAGGCTATATATCAGTTTAGTGAGATCGGTATTACTGTATGGTCGTGAATCTTGGTATATTAATGAAACTCATTTTGTAGATTTGAGAACAAAGCCCTCAGAAGAATATTGGGTGTTAAATGACAGGACAGGATTAGAAATGAAACTAAGAGAGATTACTCGAGCGCCACATGTGGATGAGATCATGGTGAGGGGTAGATGGAGATGGTTTGGGGATGCTCTTTGTTCTCCCTAAGAGACATTAGTTCACCAAACTATAAACTGGCCTCCACAAGGCACTGGAAGGGTTGGAAGACTCAGGACTATACAGCATGAAGTAGGATATGGTGATTGGAGAAGCATTGAATTAAAAGCTGAAGATAGAGACGACTAGCGAAATCTAATTGAGGCCCTTTGCGTCAATAGGCGTGGGAGGAGATGATGATGATGATATGTGGCTTCAAGCATCTAGCTCAAGGCGAGTCACTTAGCCTCCTTCTTCCTCTAAAAACCCTTTTGTTGCTCTACCAATGCAAAATAATGGACGATCCTTAATATCTTCCAAAATAATTTGAATTTCTTTTTTATTTCTTTTATTTTAGGTATAAATAAATCCTTATCATTCACTATCGGGACTATCCTAGTAGTTAAATCATCACTATTTATTACCCTGGTCAATTTAGATTTTTTTTTGTATTTACGTTAGTGTTTGCAGACATTGTTTCTTAAAGAATCGAGATATTTGGTTGCTTTGTATTTCCATGATTTTTCATGTTTCTATCTCTCTTTCTTTGTGTTTTTCTTTTATTTTTCTTCATTTCATCTTTTTTTCTTAAATCTTCGATTGTATCCCTTTCTTTTGTAGGTAAAAGTATCTCTTTGATGGCTCGTTCATAGTATGAGGTAACAAGGATAAGAATAAAATGGATAGGTACAACTTAGGACGAATATTGTTTATGGGATCAGCTTTGCCCCTCCTTGATGTATCTATCATGCTGTTCACTCTAATGCTGCTCCATTTAACACCATATCAAAAAGGCAACATGACAGTTATCAACATGGAAATTAGCAGGAACAGTAAAAAATATATTCTATTACAATTCCTGAAATTTTCATTTGGATGTGTGAATTATTATAGGAACAATGTATAAAGTATATAGTTTTTTTTTTTAGATATTTCTAGCATTTGGGTTGACACCCCTCTCGAGGATGTTACCATGTTTTGGTCAATCTCTTTGAAGGTTTCACCCCCTGAGTGTCAACAGCTTTAAGAGTATTCCCCAGTATTAAATAACTTTTTGAGAATCATATCATAACCATCGAGCTAAAAAGAAACTTTTTCTTAATGTAACTCTCAGGGTGTCACCCCTTTTACTGCACGCCTTATGTCTTATTTTGAATTTTTATGATTACATATATGCATATTTATACATAAAAGTATATTTGTGTGATCGAATACAAAGTTTGATTTACATATTCATATAGTAAGGCAAAATTGGACAGTTTTCAAAACCATGGTCAGACAAAATTGGACAGGCAAACTTCTCACTTTTTTCTTGGCGAAGCAAAATTGGACAATCTTGGATTACGGACACAAAAATTTATGTAAGTCTATAATTTTTTTCTAGCATATTTATATTGATAGGGACCACAAATTGTCATAGTTTGCCCAACTGAGCATTGGCGCTTAACGGAGATACAGACGTGTCCAAAATTGCCTCACTGTCCAAAATTGCCTCGCATCTAAGACATTTTTTTATTGCTGAACTGCAAGAATTTTTAATTCTTTGATGATTATGAAACATGTCATTTTTATAGATGAGACCTACCTCTCTTGAAAACATGTTTGATATTTGGTCATAAATTATTAATATAGATTTTGTACAAAGGTTA
>NC_090739.1:112465050-112477550 GCF_036898095.1 Palaemon carinicauda | reverse complement strand
ACCTTAGGAAATAAGCTAGTTACAACTCAAAAAGCAGTGGACAAATAAAGATGGGAATTACACTAAAAGACAAAAAAGAGAGCTACATAAATATGAAAACAAACTAAGGAAGAGGATGTTATATATATATATATATATATATATATATATATATATATATATATATATATATATATATATATATTTGGGCTCACGCCATGTCGTCCTGATGGAAGTTCCTAAAGGGTAGCCTCCTTGGGTATATATAACTACGGCGATATTCCCAGAGAATTTACCTTAAGGTACCCAGAATTCTAACTCCTGGAGCGAATATCCCTAATAAAAGAACCAGGGATATCGCAAAATATCAGAAGACGTATTCTTGACATGCCACATAGCAATCTGCACCCCGAACAGAGTTAACACTTCGAAGGGGTCAATTGGCAAGAAAACGAAAAACGAGAAAGAAAGGAGAGCCGCTCGCAAGGTATCTCTCCTCTCCCGTTTCGTAAGCGTGCATTGCGCCGCTCACTGCGCCATCTGTATTCCTTTTTGCGTAGCTCAACAACTCGGTGTTTTTCCCTGTGTTATCTCGCAATTCTTGGATTATTTCAACTTTATAATGCTTTCTCCAACTTCTTCTGCTTCTGATAAGTTGAGTATTATTTCTTTTACGTATAAATGTAAGCTCTTGGTAATTTTAAAATGATTTGATAGTGATATCGTTGTTACAAGAGCTGTTGCCTACTGGAGGCATCCTGGACGCTGTCGCTTGCTATGTATGAGTTATTTAGTTAGCCAGAGCGACGTTCCCGGCTGTTTCGCTTTAATAATTTTGGCTATTCAGCGTTACATAGTATTTCTTTATATGATGCTTTTAGTATTTCCGTTTTGGCGAAGGATTTGCCGATTCTGACCTATGCTAGACCTTGTAGCCTAGTCGTTTGGCCCTAGTACTTTCCTGCATGATATTCAGATTTCCGAGTGTTTTAAAACTTTATTGAAGCTTTAGGCAGTTTTATACATTTAAGATTATGTTGATTTTCTTCCAAGATAGTATACGAGTGAGTTTCGGTGATTTAGGTAATCGATTCTCTTCGCGCCTAGGCTAGTTGTCTATGGGGCCATAGTATACTTTCTCACACTCACTGGTTGTTCTCTTATCTTCGGAGAATGTGTGCAATCCCTTTCCCTCTGCTTAAGCCTTGGGCTTAACCCTAATGGTTTATCTGAATTGACTTTAGATACAACTATATTAGGGTGTTTCTGTTCTTTCCTATTTCCAGTAAGTCTGGCTTCAGGAAGGGGGCAGGACATCAGAGTTCTTAGTCTGAGTCTGTTTCTGTCTAGCTTTGTGGCTAGACTGACAACAGACATAGGAGGTTTAGCCTCCTTAGTTCACTTTCGAAGGTTTCTGTACGAGATGATTCCTTCTTTTTGTGCTCTAGCAGACTAGTCCAGTGTTGTTGTTCTCGGTGTGGAGGATGAGATACTCTTTTTTTTTGTGAATAACAACGCCTACCTTGCTTTGGTTCCGAGGGAGTTGGCAAGTATTGCTGGCCTCCCTCCTCGGATCTCCCCTAGGCTAAGATGAGTTTTCTTGGCTGCGGGTGATTCATTATTAGAGCAAGGTTGGCAGGACCCTCTTCCCCCTTTCCCCCTCTTTCCTTAGTGATGGCCTAGCCATTGCATCCCTGTCCGTCATTCTACATCTGTACCTAGCATAGGTTAGGACGTGGGGTTGACTAAGTCCCTAGCCGGCCGGCAGTGCGTGCCGGCCGGCAAGGGTCTTCTGCTTTGAGTGCTGCCTGGACCTCCCTTGGTCTCTCATCCATGTTTGTCTGTAGAGCCAGATGGCATTGGTCAGGAAGCCTGAAGTTATATTCTCCCCTTCCTTATGTGCACTCTTTCGGGTTGCCGGACTATTAGGCAGTAGAGTCTCTTATCCCGGCATCCATTCTGTTTTTCTTCTAGTGTTTGTACCCTAGCCCGGCTGCCGGCCCAAGTGGCCGGTAGCCGGGCAGTCGGAGTTCTCTGGTTCTTTTGCTGCCGGCCGGCATTGGTTGTGTACCTTTGCCGGCCGGCTATAATATCACACCATTGTTCTGCTGGCCAGCTATAATATCACACCATTGTTCTGCCGGCCGCTACGATTAGTGGCCGGCAGCCGGGTGTTGTTGTTGTTTAGCTGCCGGCCGGTAGTCCCCTGCTGGCCAGCAATAGAAACACACCGAGGTTCTGCCGGCCGCTACGTTTGGCGGCCGGCAGCCGGGTGCTATCTTGTGTAGTTGCCGGCCGGCAGTGACACGCATTTGAACAGCGTTCTTCCACCTTATAGTCTATAAGTAGTATACTTTGGAACTAGTTAAGGTGTGGGCCGGCCGGCACATTACCTTCTATACTGTAGCCAGTATTTTTCAGTATAGTATATACTGTAGGGAGAAAACTATAGTATAGTATATGTTACAACACTAAGTTTTTCTAACACTTTTGTGTTGTCTTGCACAGCCCTTTGGTGTAACCGTGCAGATAATGAAAGTGAGTTCTTTCTTATCTACTATCCAGCATTTTAAAATCACTTATTTGGGTGTGAGCTACACCTGTTTCCTCTGGAAATTATTTCTTGGTCGCTCTAGAATAGATTAACCATACGATTTTATTATCTGGAAGGTTGCAGCAATTGACTGTGCGGGAAATACAAGTGTGTGTCTTCCTTTTCTAGTTTAGTTATTCTAAGCTATGTATATCCAGTGATACGTAGTTCACTTGATACTCATGGAATTTTCTTCTCTTTACAAGAGGACCATCCGAAATGTGGAAGCGTTTTCTGCAACGTCCGCAGCAAGAACTTCTGCGGACATGACTTGTGTAGGAGGCACGCAGCATGCGCAGTCTCTAAAGGTGATCTCCGGTATTGGGACCCGCAGGTATGTACCGTGTGCACAAACCTGATTACTGAGGCTTTTGATTCCCCTAAGACGGCGGAGTCAAGGGACGCAGCAAGGGAGAAGCTTCGTACCTGGGTAAGGGGCTATCAGAAGAACACTTCTGGCCCCTATCTTCCAAGTGAGAAGATGAGGGCTTACCTTTTCCCCAAGGCGTCAGCTGAGGTGGTAATTCCCCAGCCTCAAGCGGAGATACCGTTGGTTCAGATCCCGGTGGATGCTGAAGTCGCGGACGCCCTGCAGGACATCCAATTGGACGGTAGGATGTCGGAGGTGTCCGAGTGTTTGGAAAAAGACCTTCTGGCAGAAGACCAGGAAGAAGAGCAGGCTCCAGACAATGAAGAGGAAGAGTTCGACGAGGTGTCGGCTACTCCGGTTCAGGCCCCTGAACCTATTCCCTCAACATCGTCCTCTCTCCCAGATGAGCTGGGAAATACCCTTTCCTCCATCGTTGGAATGATCCAACAGATGCAGAGGGAAAATAATGAGAAGGCTGCTGCAATGAAGCTGGAGATGCGGAGACTTGCAGCATCACGTGGGCCCCAGAAGAAGTTCAGCGTGAAAGACCATCCCTTGTGCTCAGATGCCAACCCTTGGAGGTATGCCGAGCACATGCCTATGACAACGGGAAAAATCATTATTTCGGAGAAGTTGGGCTCAGTCCCCCTTGAGGAGGTGGAATTCTGGCCCAGCAAGGAGTCGTATCCGGACTGTTATGTCCGTCTAAAGAAGGAACCAGCCTCAAAGGAAGAAACGGAGCCAAAGGAGGTCATAGTTTTGGACCACACTAAGGCACAAGCTTTACTGTCAAGCTCGATGAAAGAGAGGGGCTTCACAAACTCAAAGGTACCTGCTTTGAGTAAGAAGCACCCTTCCTTTGTGTCCTATCCTTCTAGAGCCTTCCCCTTTATGCAGAAAGGGTTTACAACTGTGCTGAAAGTAATCGAGGCAGGTAAGCCATGCCCCTCCTTGGAGGAGTGTAAACCTCTGTCTTTGGCCCTACCCATGGACCACAAGGACTGGAAGGACGTCCATCTTACCTTCTCAGCCGGGAAGTTGGAGGCTGATATTGCCAGACGTCAGTTCGGTAAGAACCTCCCCAAGCTGTCTGACTTTCTTTTGCGCAGGGAGCTTGACACAAAAGAAAGACTTGCTGCCTCAATGTCTCATCAAACGACTCTGGAGAAAATGGCAAGTGACCCCAAGGTCCATGAAATGTTTATGGTAGTGGCTAAGACACGCCTAGCCACAGTGACGAAGGACCTTTATAGCTTCGTCAAAGCTAGGAGGTCTTGTAGAGAGTTCGTGTTCGCCTCGGCTGCGGTGAGGCACGAGCCAAGGAAGCTAATCTCCTCCAGCATTTGGGGCAAAGACCTCTTCCCTAGTGAAGTGGTCAAGGAGGTTGTAGATAAGGCCGCCACGGAGAATAGAAACCTTCTCCAGAAGTGGGGCCTATCTCTCAAGAGAAAGTCTTCCCCGGAAGAGGGTCCCCAACCAAAGAGGAAGACTAAGAAGACTAGGCTACCCTCTCGGCCAGCCAAACCATTCAGACAGCAGCAGCAACAACTTACTATGCCTACAGTGCCCCAGATGGTGGCACAAACCCCGACCACGTACCAGTGGGTACCCCAAGCCGTGTCGACGCAGTCTCCGGCATTTAACCCAGCGTTCGAAGGGCAGTCAACTACCTTTCGAGCGAAGCCTAGAGAAGCAGCCAGAGGTTCGTCTAGACGTCCCTCAAGAGGGAAGGGATTCAGGGGTGGTTGCGGTCATGGAAGCAAGACCTCAGGGCAACAGCAGCCAAAGTGAGATGATACCGGTAGGAGGGAGACTTCAGAATTTTCGGGATCGGTGGACCTTCGATCCCTGAGCCAACAGCCTACTCAAGAATGGACTGGGTTGGAGCTGGTACAGCACTCCACCCCCGTGCCCTCTATTTTTCCAACACTCCACCCCCGTTCTGGAGGAGTACATTCAAGAACTGTTGGAGAAAAGAGTAATCCGAAGGGTAAAGTCCATCAAATTCCAAGGGAGGCTGTTTTGTGTTCCCAAGAAGGACTCAGAAAAACTTGGAGTCATTCTGGACTTGTCGCCACTCAACAAGTTCATAGTGAACTGCAAGTTCAAGATGCTAACACTGCAACACATAAGGACCTTACTGCCCAAGAGGGCATATACCGTCTCCATAGATTTGTCAGACTCCTATTGGCACGTTCCAATCAATCGCCAACTCTCCCCCTACCTAGGGTTCAAGCTACATCGAAGACTCTACGCCTTCAGAGCCATGCCATTCGGGCTAAACATAGCCCCAAGGATCTTCATGAAGCTTGCGAGCGTAGCTCTCAAACAATTAAGCCTAAAGGGAATCCAGGTGGTAGTCTACCTGGACGACTGGCTGGTGTGGGCAGCATCCAAGACAGAATGTTTGCAAGCTTCCCTACAGGTGATCCAGTTCCTAGAGTATCTAGGCTTCAAGATCAACTGCAAAAAGTCTCGACTTTCTCCATCTCAAAAGTTCCAGTGGTTGGGAATCCACTGGGACCTAGTGTCACACCAACTCTCCATCCCGGCAAAGAAGAGGAAGGAGATAGCTGGTTCTGTCAAGAGACTTTTGGATTCCGAAAGAATATCAAGACACGAACAGGAGAGAGTGCTGGGTTCTCTCCAGTTTGCCTTAGTAACAAACCCGGTGCTAAGAGCACAGCTAAAGGATGCAACCGGAGTTTGGAGAAGTTATGCATCAAACGCGCGAAGAGATCTGATAAGACCAGTACCGCTTCATCTACGTACGGTTCTCAGGCCTTGGTCCCAAGTCAGGCAACTAAAGAAGTCGGTGCTTCTTCAGCCACCTCCCCCCTTGTTGACTATTCACACAGACGCCTCGAAGGAGAGGTGGGGAGGTCATTCTCTCCGGAAGAAGGTCCAAGGAACCTGGTCCAATCTATTCAAGACATTTCACATAAACTTTCTGGAAGCTATGGCAGTACTCCTTACCTTGAAGAAAGTCTCCCCTCGTCGCTCGATCCACATAAGGTTGGTACTGGATAGCGAGGTGATTATGAGATGCTTGAATCGACAATGATCGAGGTCACCACCACTCAACTGTTGGCAGTTCACCTTCAAGGAGTCCGCAATGTGACAGCGGACGCTCTATCCAGGTTCACACCGATAGAGTCGGAATGGTCCCTAGATGCAGGATCATTCTCCTTCATCTTGAGTCAAGTCCCAGAAATGCAGATAGACCTCTTTGCGACGAAAGACAACAAGAAGTTACCCCTTTACGTGTCCCCGTACGAGGATCCCTTGGTGGAAGCATTGGACACGATGTCCCTCAACTGGAACAGATGGACCAGGATTTACCTGTTCCCTCCTCACAACATTCTATTGAGGGTCCTCAACAAACTGAGATCTTTCAAGGGAGTAGCGGCAATAGTGGCTCATAAGTGGCCGAACAGCGTGTGGTTCCCTCTGGCATCGGAACTACGGCTGAAGTGTCTACAGTTACCAGATCCAGTTCTGACCCAGCGAGTTTATCACAGAAAACCCGGAACCTGCAGCTCATGATTTTCTCTCCTTAACGGTGAGAAAACGTTTCGGGATTTCGAAAGACAGTATAGACTTCCTAGAGGAATATAAGTGCAAATCCATTAGAAGGCAATATGAGTCATCATGGAAAAAATGGGTGGCCTTTGTCAAGGCGAAGAATCCGCAAAAGATCTCGACGGACTTCTGCTTATCTTTCTTCATCCACCTCCATGGTCAAGGTTTAGCAGCCAACACAATATAACTTGTAAATCTGCCTTGACAAGACCCATTTTATATACCTTCCAGGTTGACCTCTCTAACGATATCTTTAATAAAATTCCGAAAGCCTGTGCTAGGCTCAGACCATCAGCACCTCCAAAGCCCATTTCACGGTGTCTAGATAATGTTCTTCATTTCTCTTCGCTGTTGAACAATGATGAGTGTGCTTTAAAGGATTTGACCCAAAATGTTATTTTCCTGTTTGCACTCGCGTCAGGGCCCAGGATTAGTGAAATTGTAGCCCTCTCGAGAGAGGAAGGTCGTGTTCAGTTCTTGGATGGGGGAGAACTGAACCTGTTTCAGGATCCTACGTTTCTCGCCAAGAACGAGTTATCCACCAACAGGTGGGGTCCCTGGAGAATCTACCCTCTGAAAGAAGATGCATCTCTATGTCAGTGGAATGCCTAAAGGTCTATCTTCGTAGAACTTCAGACTTCAGGGGTGATCAACTATTCAGGGGAGAAACATTAGGCTCAAATTTATCGCTGAAACAACTTAGGGCGAAAATCACCTATTTTATTCGCAGAGCGGATCCAGACAGTACACCCGCAGGTCACGATCCGAGGAAAGTTGCCTCATCCTTAAATTTTTTCAATAGTATGGATTTCGAACATCTTCGCTCATACACTGGCTGGAAGTCTTCCAGAGTTTTCTTTCGTCACTATGCGAAGCAAGTGGAGCAACTGAAGAGGTCTGTGGTAGCAGTGGGTAGTCTCATTAAACCTGCTGTTTAACTCTGCGAGGAACAGTGGATTTAATTGGGACGATTAATTCCGGGGTGAGTGTATAGTTCCAAACTATTCTACAAACTAAGTGTTAGGGCACTAGGGTGCCCACATTGACTGTTCCATATTCAAAGGTGAACCTAGCATAAGTTTAGAGATGTGTGCCAAGCGTTTCCAACGCTAATGTAACTGATTAGTAATACAGACTTTTATGATTTTGATACCACGGTATGTTAAAAGTGGCGCTATTGTTTTCTTTCAGATAAACAAGTTTTCTGTTTACTCTCATGCTTATGCTTATTCATTGGTTATCCTCCTCTTATATATGTATATTTGTTGTTTAACCTGTTTTATTTTATTGATTGTCAATAAACTAGTTCTTGTGAACCTTGAGTCTCCTTCGCCTGTGTCATTTTACTTGAAATGATTTAGCATTACGTTTACTATGTATATTTATCTGGGATAATTCTAATAGATTGTTCCTTTATGCAAGCATTTTTGCATTGATTTATGCTTTCCCCTAGCGGGAAGACTTCATGCCCTAAGGGGACGGTGGCGGATATGCAAGTTTTCCTCCTACCCGGATATAAACCTTTATCCAATCCAGTAATGAACGGGGAACTGGTCGATATTTCATATTGACTCAGTGGTTCTTTACAAACTATGCTTTACATGATATAGGGTGAGACCACTATATTGGCTTGTCTGTTATTCATACATTTTATATGTGCTCTTCGAGACTTCTCCAGAGTCTAGTATGAAGCACTAACATGGTCTATGGTTAGATGAAAAAATGTATGACGGTAACATCTTAGGTCTCTAGGTCTAATTGGCCGGGAAATACATTCGGGGAATACGGCACGTTTTGAGAATCCACAGATACAGTAATGCTCTGGTATACTTCCATCAGGACGACATGGCTTGAGCCCAAAAAACGGATTGTGAGCGAAGCGAAAAAATCTATTTTTGGGTGAGATGGCCATGTCGTCCTGATGGACCCGCCCTTCCCTTTTCTTCTAAAAAGGGCTGTAGGTCCCCTCCCTACATACAGTATCTGTAGCACCTCGTGTATCGCTACGAGGAATACAGATGGCGCCGTGAGCGGCGCAATGCACGCTTATGAAACGGGAGAGGAGAGATACCTTGCGAGCGGCTCTCCTTTCTTTCTCGTTTTCGTTTTCTTGCCAATTGACCCCTTCGAAGTGTTAACTCTGTTCGGGGTGCAGATTGCTATGTGGTGTGTCAAGAATACGTCCTCTGATATTTCGCGATATCCCTGGTTCTTTTATTAGGGATATTCGCTCCAGGAGTTAGAATTCTGGGTACCTTAAGGTAAATTATCTGGGAATATCGCCGTAGCTTATATATACCCAAGGAAGCTACCCTTTAGGAACTTCCATCAGGACGACATGGCCATCTCACCCAAAAATAGATTTTTCGCTTCGCTCAAAATCCGTTATATATATGAACAGAGGGCATGGGAGCGTTTTTTGGGTGGGAAGCTAAAGTTGAAAAGGCTCTTAACTGTTGGGGGCGTGATGGGTTGATTTCAAGTTTAAGCTCAGATTAATGAATTCGACAAGTATAAGTACTGTAGGCTTGAAATGAACTTTTATCTCTCTAATAGCTCGATTGGTAAAGTCGTCCATATAGGCATTGTTTCGGCTCAGGGCATATGTTTGAATCCTTGGTCAGCCAGAACAATTCATCTTATAAGAATTTCCAGGGTATATACATTGTAAAGGGTAGAATTCTCGTTATTAAATGCCACTGATTAAAATCACAAGTGTTCGAGTGTTAGTGATACATATTATATATATATATATATATATATATATTATTATGAAACGGGAGAAGAGAGATACCTTGCGAGCGGCTCTCCTTTCTTTCTCGTTTTTCGTTTTCTTGCCAATTGACCCCTTCGAACTGTTAACTCTGTTCGGGGTGCAGATTGCTATGTGGTGTGTCAAGAATACGTCCTCTGATATTTGGGGGAAGTGCCTTTGGTATATGTATATGTATGTATATGTATGTATGTATATATATATATATATATATATGCATATATATATATATATATATATATGCATATATATATATGTATATATATATATATATATATACATATATATATATATATATATATTTATACATATATATAAATATATATATACATATATATACATACATATATATATTTATATATATATATTCATATGTATATATATACATACATACATTTACACACACACACACATATATATATATATATATATGACATACATACATATATATATATATATATATACATATATATATTTATATATATACATACATGCATACATACATAAATTTCCGTAAATATATATATATATATATATATATACATATACATACATACATGCATACATACATAAATTTCCGTAAATATATATATATATATATATATATACGTTTACAGAAATTTCTTTACAGACGAATATTTCTTACCAACCAGGTCTTGAAGTCATGACCAATAGTAATAGGATAAACATTCGACTGTTTAGACCAGCCTAACTTTTTTTCCTATTTCTATCGATCATAAGTTATTTGTAACTTATATGAAAAACCTTTTTAATATTTTGAAAAATATCTCGAATAACCTTTCCTGACATCCAACAGGAAAGGTTAACCTTTTCATCGAATCTAAAGTGTAAAAAAAAGGAACATTTCTTACGATTTATTGGCAATGATTTAAACCCTTCCTATAAAAAGAAACTTTTGTATAGAGCATAGGCTAACTTTATTTATATTCTCATTATAATCCTGAAGACATTATAGTCACGTATGCATACATTTCACTCTCTCCAAATTATCGTCAACTCAATGCCCAGCACCAAATTCCTTAAAAAACATCAAGATCGATATTTGTACTAACAAAAATAAATGTTGACAAATAATTGTCATATATCTTTGATATATCTTTAAAAAATGAACATTGGCTCTGCGTGTTATAGATAAACCCTCTTCCCTCTGATTCATTTGCAGAGATCACCAGCATCCCTGTCTTGTATATATATATATATATATATATGTGTGTGTGTGTGTGTGTGTGTGTGTATACATAATAGATTTTTTTAACCTATAATGAACCAAGAAACAGCTCTACTGACATGAAAACAATTACTAAGGAAATGATGATACGGTTTGTTTTATAACTGATTCAAACTCTGAAACGCCCTTATTAACAAACACAAATTCGCAGGTGGATGAATTAACAAAGTCAGGCGTTGGCGAAGATACAGAAATGTGACCATTTTCTTTTTCATTATTCGGTTTGTCTAAATTGATTACGCTGATTAAAAGTACATCAAATTACACCTTAGTCATGCACCTTCTGGCATATAACTATTACTCCTTAAATGATTTGAATCTATAATGAATAATGATATTTTCCTTTCAAGGAAATTCCATTTGGCAGGGCTGTCCCAAATTCGTCCCACCAACCTTAACTTTGCTGATGATTATTACCGTGGTCATTTGTACAGGGACATGAATTAATATCCATGTGTTCTGATGAAGAACACATTTATAAGTAAACTCAAATTGTTTCCAGTAGCATATGAAAAATTCACACCATTTTCTGATAGAAATTTTCGTTTCTAATATGGAAACGATCATTGGACAATTTACCAACTACCAATTCTCTAGCCTCTACCTTCCTACCACCCTTTTTTGACCCACGTGGTCGTCAAATAACAGTATATTAGTTGAGACAAGGCAAGGGGCCTCTGATGCCATCTATTGGCTTTGAAGTAAAACGATTTGTGATATTAGGGAGGGAGCTAGAGGGGGTGGCAGCGGTATTGTGCCTTTCGGAATGTAACAAAATTGTTATTCTACGTAGTTTTTACTAACACTACATGTCATACCATGAAACATATTAATTATCTTTAGTTTTCATAAAAAGGTAATTGAAAAATAGTTAAATAACTGCAATTTCTCGATTGTCTCAAAGATTTAAGTATATGTGGCATATCTGGCGATCCTCCCCTTAAACCCCAAATGTAATTGAACTAACGATTGTTTGCAGAAGAAATATTTCTGTGACGTTTATTGTGAAATTTGTAATTTCTTAGGAATTCAGTTGTTGCCAGACAACAAGGAACATCAAGTTCGTGTTCGTCTGTTTTATAAAAACTTTGTCATCCAATAGAAACAGAAATGAAGTAATAAAAATTGTAATGAGTGGATGATGGGGTTAATTGACAATTTGGTACTCTACTGCTAATGCCATCTATTGGCAACGAAAAGAAACAATGTATACAGCTTTCTAATCCTTGCATTCTGGAATTTTCCATGACGTCATTTTGGTTAAAAAATAATCAATATAGCCTACTTAATTGGAACTGAATATAATTTATACCTGCCACAAATATTTTTTACATAGTATCACTCTATCATCCTTTTCCATTTGTATAGAATCTTTCACATGAATGGAACAAGGGAAGTGTGCTGCCATCTTATGACAAGAAGTAGAAACACTAGGATTTTATTCAAATTTTGTTACTCGACTAAAGACTAAGTAATCTGTCAAGGAGACTAATCTTTCAGTCACACACTGACAAAAGAAAGTCTATATTTGTCCCATCAGTTAATGTCTGACTCAAAAGAATGGGTTCTTCTACCGGATAAATGTCTCCTTTTAGAGTTGGCACTTAATCTCGAACGAAGAGATCGCTTAAGAACTACTATGAAAGACTGTAGCTAATTCTTGTTCGAGTATTTTTTTTTTTTTTTTTTTTTTTTTTTAAGAGTTTTGTCCTTAGTAAAGAGCATTGGTTTTGAATGTGACAAATAAGACTTCCCTTGTGTGTAGCATATAAATCCAGCTGTCATAATTATGAATAGAAGTACATTAGTGATGACCCCCGTACTTGTATTTTACCTGAGGATATGATTATATCTATTATATTCCATCTTCAAACTCATATTCTAACAAAATAATGGTTACTTTTATTTTGAGGGAATCGGCAAGAAAGTATTACTTGTCCACTTCATAGCCTAT
>NC_090739.1:112442550-112460050 GCF_036898095.1 Palaemon carinicauda | reverse complement strand
TGAAAGGTCTTGAATAGCTTGGACCAAGTCCCCTGGACTTTTTTCCGATGAGAGTGACCTCCCCATCCCTCCTTCGAGGCGTCTGAGTGAATTGTCACAGACGGGTGAGGTGGCTGAAGAAGAACCGACTTCTTTAGATGTCTGGCTTGGGACCAAGGCCTGAGAAGAGTACGTAGCCGAAGCGGAACTGATCTTCTCAGATCTCTTCGCGCGTTTGATGCATAACTTCTCCAAACTCCGGTTGCATCCTTTAGCTGTGCTCTTAGCACTGGGTCTGTCACCGAAGCAAACTGGAGAGAGCCCAGTACCCTCTCCAGTTCGCGTCTTGATATCCTTTCGGAATCTAGAAGTCTCTTGAGAGAACGCGCTATCTCCTAACTTTTCTTCGCCGGGATGGAGAAACGGTGTGACAATAGGTCCCAGTGGATTCCCAGCCACTGGAACTTTTGAGATGGAGAAAGTCGAGACTTTTTGCTGTTGATCTTGAAGCCTAGGTACTCTAGGAACTGGATCACTTGACTGGAAGCTTGCAAGCATTCTGTCTCGGATGCTGCCCACACCAACCAGTCGTCCAGGTAGGCTACTACCTGAATTCCCTTTAGGCGTAATTGTTTGAGAGCTACGCTCACAAGCTTCGTGAAAATCCTTGGGGCTATGTTTAACCCGAATGGCATGGCTCTGAAGGCGTATAGTCTTCGTTGTAGCCTGAACCCTAGGTAGGGGGAGAGTCGACGGTTGATTGGAACGTGCCAATAGGCGTCTGACAAGTCTATAGAAACGGAATATGCCCTCTTGGGCAGTAAGGTCCTTATGTGTTGCAGTGTTAGCATCTTGAATTTGCAATTCACTATGAACTTGTTGAGTGGCGACAAGTCCAGAATGACTCTGAGCTTTTCCGAGTCTTTCTTGGGAACACAAAACAGCTTCCCTTGGAATTTGATGGACTTCACCTTTCGGATCACATTTTTCTCCAACAGTTCTTGAACGTACTCCTCCAGAATGGGGGTGGAGTGTTGGAAAAACCGAAGGCACAGGGGTGGAGTGCTGTACCAGCTCCAGCCCAGTCCATTCTTGAGTAGGCTGTGGGCCCAGGGATCGAAGGTCCACCGATCCCGAAATTTCAGAAGTCTCCCTCCTACCGGTATCATCTCACTTGGACTGCCGTCCTCAGGTCTTGCCTCCTTGACCACGACCACCCCTGAATCCCTTTCCCTTTGAGGGGCGCCTAGACGAGCCTCTGGCTGCTCCTCTAGGCTTTGCTCGAAAGGAAGTAGACTGCCCTTCGAACGTTGGGGTGAATGCCGTGGACTGTGTCGACACAGCCTGGGTACCCATTGAAAAGTGGTCGGGGTTTGTGCCACCATCTGGGGCACTGGAGGCAATGGCAATTGCAGTTGCTGTTGCTGTCTAAAAGGCTTGGCTGGCCGAGACGGTAGCCTAGTCCTCATAGTCTTCCTCTTTGGTTGAGGACCCTCATCCGGGGAAGACTTTCTTTTGATAGCCAGGCCCCACTTCTGGAGAAGGTTTCTATTCTCCAAGGCGGCCTTATCAACAACTTCTTTGACCAAATCGGTAGGGAAAAGGTCTTTGCCCCAAATGTTGGAGGAGATTAGTTTCCTTGGCTCGTGCCTCACCGTAGCCGAGGTGAACACGAACTCCCTACAAGCTCTCCTCGCCTTGACGAAGCCATAAAGGTCCTTCGTCACTGTGGCCAGATGAGTCTTGGCCACTACCATGAACATTTCATGGACCTTAGGGTCACTTGCCATCGTCTCAAGAGTAGTCTGAAGAGACATTGAGGCAGCCAGTCTTTCTTTTGTCTCGAACTCTCTCCGCAAAAGAAAGTCAGACAGTTTAGGGAGGTCCTCGCCGAACTGACGTCCGGCAATATCAGCCTCCAACTTCCCAACTGAGAACGTAAGATGGACGTCCTTCCAGTCTTTGTGGTCCATAGGCAGGGCCAGCGACAAGGGTTTACACTCCTCCAGGGAGGGGCAAGGCTTTAGGGGAACTGAACCTAATTTATCCGAGATGACGATCTTTCCAGTCGTCATCGGCATGTGCTCAGCATACCTCCATGGGTTAGCATCTGAACACAAGGGAAGGTCTTTCACATTGTGCCTTTTCAGGGGCCCATGTGATTCTGCAAGGCTCTGCATCCGCAGTTCCATTGCAGCCGCCTTCTCCTGATTCTCCTTCTGCATTTGTTGGATCATTCCAACAATGGAGAAGAGGGCCTGTCCCAGCTCTACTGGGAGAGCGGCCGATGTTGAGGGAATAGGCTCCGGGATCTGAACCGGAGTAGCCGACACCTCGTCGACCTCTTCCTCTACAACGTCTGGGGCTTGAACTTCATCCTGGGCTTCTGCCAGGAGGTCTTCCTCCAGACGCTCGTCCACGTCAGACATCCTGTCATCTAACTGGATGTCTTGCATAGCGACTGCGACTTCAGCATCCACCTGGATCTGAACTTAGGGGATCTCCTCTTGAGGCTGGGGAATCACTGCATCAGCTGATGCCCTCGGGAAAAGATACGCCCTCATCTTCTCACTTGGAAGATAAGGTCCAGAGGTGTTCTTCTGGAAGCCCCTTACCCAGGTACGAAGCTTCTCCCTTGCTATATCCCTTGATTCAGCCATCCTAGGGGAATCCAAGGCCTCAGTAATCAGGTTAGTGCACACAGTACATACATGAGGGTCCCAATACTGGAGATAACCCTTGGAGACAGCGCATGCTGCGTGTCTCCTACAAAACTCATGTCCGCAGAAGTTCTTGCTGCGGACATTGCAGAAAACACTTCCGCACTTCGGAGGGTCCTCCTGTAAAGAGAAGAAATTTCCATGAGTATCAAGTGAACTATGTATCACTGGATATGCATAGTATAGCATAACAATTCAGAAAGGAAAGACACACACTTGTGTTTCCTTCACAACCAATTGTTGCAGCCTTCCAGATAATAAAATCGAATGGTTAATCTCTTCTAGATTAACCAATGCAAAGTTTCCAGAGGAAACAGGTGGAGCTCACACCTAAGCAATGATTTTAAAATCCTGGATAATAGACAAGAAAGAACTCACTTTCTTATCTGTAGGGCAACAGCAGAGGGCTGTGCAAGAAAACACAAAAGTGTTAGAACACACAGTGCTCTACCAAAACCTATATTATAGTTTTCTTCTTACAGTATATGTTATACTGAAGAATACTGGTACAGTATAGGAGGTTATGTGCCGGCACACACCCTAACTAGCTTTAAAGTATACTACTTAACAGCTATAAGGCGGCAGAACGCTGGTTCAAATGCATGTGCCGGCCGGCAGTAACTGCCGGCCGGCAACAGCCAATGTCGGCCGGCAATGACTGCCGGCCAGCCACTACACAAGGTAGTACCCGGCTGCCGGCCACACTCTTGGCGACCGGCAGACAAGGGCTGACATTAGCCGGCCGGCAAAGGTACACAACCGATGCCAGCCGGCAGCAAAAGAACCAGAGGACTACAACTGCCCGGCTGCCGGCCTCATAGGCCGGCAGCCAGGTCGGGTACAGCACTAGAAGAAAAACAGAATGGATGCCAGGATAAGAGCGTACACTACCTCCAAGCCCGGCAATCCAAAAGAGTGCATATAAGGAAGGGGAGAATCTAATTCAGGCTTCCTGACCAGTGCCGTCTGGTTCTACGGGCAGGCATGGATAAGGGACCAAGGGAAGTCCGGGTAGCACTCAAAGCAGAAGACCCTTGCCGGCCGGCAAGGGACTGAGTCAATTCTACATCCTAACCTATCCTAGGTCCAGATGTAGAATGACGTACAGTACGGTAATGGCCAGGCCATTACGGCGATAGAGGGGGAAGGGACAAAAGAGGGTCCTACCAACCTTGCTTTAGTGAAGGATCACCTGCAGCCAAGAAACTCATCTTAGCCTAAGGGAGATCCAAGGAGGGAGGCCAGCAATACTTGCCAGCTCCCAGAGAACCAAAGCAAGGAAGGTGTTGCTACTTCCAGGGAAAGAATCTTATCCTCCCCCGAGAACAGCAACCAGGACTAGTCTGGTAGATCACAAAAGAAGGAATCATCTCGTACAGAAACCTTCGGTAGTGACCTAAGGAGGCTAAGCCTCCTATGTCTGTGTCAGGCCAGCGAGGGAGACTCTACCCCAAGCCAGACAAACACAGACTCAGACTAAAAACTCTGTTGTTCTGTCCCTCTCTGAAACCAGACTTACTGGAACAGGAAGGTACAGTAACACCCCAGTATAGTTTTATCGAAAGTTAATTCTGATAAACCACTTAGGGATAAGCCCAAGGCTTAAACAGAGGGAAAAGGATTGCATACCTTCTACGAAGAAAAGAAAGCAACTGGGGAGTATGAGAAAGTATACTAAGGCTCCATAAGCAACTTAGACTAGGCACCAAGAGAATCGATTACCTAAATCACCGAAACTCACTCGTATACTATCTTGGAAATATTCAACATAATCTTAAATGTATAAAAAACAGCCTAAAGCTTCAATAAAATTTTAATACACTTGGAAAAACCAAAATCATACATGAAGTACTAGGACCAAACGACTAGGCTACATGGCCTAGCGTAGGCCAGAATTGGCGAATATTTCGCCAAAATAATACTAAAGCACGAAAGGAAATCCTATGTAACGCTAAATAGCTAAAATTTATTAAAGCAAAACAACCGGGAATGTCGCTCTGGCTAACTAAACTTATACCTAGCGAGCGACAGCGTCCATGACGCCTCCGGTAGGCTACGGCTCTTGTAACAAAGATTAAACCTATTAATCACTTAAAAAATTAGCAAGAGCCTACATTTATACATAAAAGACATGGTACTCAACTTATCAGAGGCCGACGAAGTTGGAGAAGCCATGAAAAGTAGAATAAATCCAAGATTTGCGAGAAACACAGGAAAAAACACCGAGTTGTTAAGCTACGCAAAAAGGAATACAGATGGCGCCAGGATTGGCGCCAGGCACGCTTACGAAACGGGAGATAGGGAGCCTTGGGAGCGGCTCCCAATTTTTCTTTCCCGATTTCGTTTCTTGCCAATTGACCCTTGCGATACGTAATCTCTGTTCGGGGTGCAGATTGCCATGTGGCGTGTCAAGACTACGTCCTCTGATATGTCGCGATATCCCTTTCACGAGGGATATTCGCTGCAGGAGTTAGAATTCTGGTACATTAAGGTAAATTCTCTGGGAATATCGCCGTAGTTGTAATATACCCTAGGAAGCTACCCAATAGGAACTTCCATCAGGACGACATGGCATGAGCCCAAAAAAAAAAAAAAAAAAAATATATATATATATATATATATATATATATATATATATATAACGAATTGCAATTTTGTTTCAAGAAAGAATGCTTCTTATTTACTGGAAGGGAGATTGAAATCAGAAAGTCCAACAGTTTGAATTATATTTATTAATGCGATTAATAAAATTGTGTTTATGGGGTAAGAATCACTACAAAGCCATTAAGATAAGTTGAATTCCAGTATCAATGGCACAAAAAATACAGATAAGCTTACGAAAATAGAATACATTTAAAAATAACATGAAAATAAAGAAAGAGTTCACAGAACACAATAGTACACAAGCAAAGAAAAATAACACTAGTAAGCAACTGGGGTAAAATCTTAAACTTAAAAGTGAAAAGCTGAGAGGGGTTGAAGTCAGATTGTTTACATGGTAGTTAAAAGATTAAGCAAATTACTTTAGGAAATGTGTAAAGGAATAGTTATTTCAGTGATTTTGAGTTGGGGATAGTTCTTTCATGAAACGTGACTCGAGGGAAGGTAAAGAATAACTATTACTAGGTGATTGGTCTAACATTCTGAAATAAAAATAATCAATAGGTTGCTATCAGATATAGCAAAATTACTTTCTATTCTATGTCCGTCAAGTTCAATGACTTGCACCCATGTGTAAATATATATATATATATATATATATATATATATATATATATATATATATATATATATATATATATATATATATATATATACATACATACATACACACATGTGCATATATATTCCTTATCAACAAGAATTTGAAGATATGTTTACAATCCTAAGAGTATCTCTTCCCGCCTAGAGCAATTTCATTTTGAAAATCATAATAATTTCCATTACCCCTACATAAAGTATCCTATACATTTATATATATCTTATTTGCGACGTGGATGAATTGTGAAAGCAATAATAGAGAATATATCATAAAACGAAAGCATAATAAGTTTACATCAATAATGAAACTTCCAGTTTGAGGAAATCAAGTCAAAATTTTTTTCTGAATGCAAATCTTACTATTTTGATATAGCAGGAAGTTACAATTGTTGTCTTCAGAGAGAGAGAGAGAGAGAGAGAGAGAGAGAGAGAGAGAGAGACGCAAATGGTGTAACTTTGCGTTATGAAAATTAATATAAAAAGATTAACTTTTGAAATCTCTCTCTCTCTCTCTCTCTCTCTCTCTCTCTCTCTCTCTCTCTCTCTACTATACCTTCAACATTGCATTATCCAACACTTTAATCTAAAACTTAAGGTCAACTTACATTGAAATGGCAAATAAAGATTAAAATACATATATTTCTGGTCAAATATACATGCCAACAAAAATAAATATCATGAACACTAAGAACAAAGAGACCTTTAATTAGAAAACAGCAGATGACAATATCTGTTTTGTTTTGAAGTGGCACAAGAGGCGAAAGAGACAGACAGAGAAATTTTTTTTTAGCAAACAAAAATCTTCCCGTTTTTATAATAGATACAGAAGCATTTACTTTTGAAACTATGTATGGGACTCAAATAGATATCAAGAAAGATTTTATTTTCAATCAGATGTCATTGGAAGGATAAATGAATATTCCATCTTAAGGATTTTACATAGTTAACGAAAACCGTTATCTTAATTCTAGACAAATATATTATGACACAGTTTTACGTTTACCAAGTCACTTCATTGCACTCGAAATCAGAGTCAGATATCCTCAATTATTGAGTAGTAATCTCTATGTCTCGTATTCAATGATACATCTGCAACTTGGAATATATATATTTCTTGATAGGCATTCAAATATGGTACACACAAATAGAGCGCCAAATATGTTGCGTATCTGATTAGATCTTCGACAAATCCGGCCTACTAAGTTTAAACATCTATCAGTAATCTTTTGATTTATAATGATGTTGAAATTTATTCATAGATTGTGAAAATTGTAGCAAATTTGCCAAAAAAAAAAAAAAAAAAAAAAAAAATTAATTAGTAATGATGTTATCACCGGTAAGACTTGGATATCTGTATGAAAACAAACAGATAAATAAGCGATTTGCATCAGTGATAATGTTTAGTTACATGCCAGTGTACAATTGTACATTGATTCTTTAATGGACATACTGCGATTATGTCATTCTTCAATCGCAATAAATAAATCTTAGCATTCAAGTATAAAGTTCATAGTATTTAAGCAAACATCCACATAAGATATCTTAAGCCTTTTAATAAAAACCTTTTAATGTGAATAAAACAGAGAAATAATTGAGATTAAGGGAAAATAAATGAATAAAAATCAAGTTAACTGGAATTTTTAACTTAGTATTTTAACCTGTATCAAAATCATGAGCATCTACACTAATACTAGTCAGTGCTGATATTACGGAATTCCATTAATACTTCGATACAAACACTCTACGCAACTGCTGCAATGAACCGACTATAAAAGGTCATTTAGCTTAGTAAGGTCCGTATCAAGGTTACTAGTTTTAATAGAACCTGAAATACCAATTTCCAGTCATTTTCAAAATCTTCAATTGATGTAAGTAGTGTATGTTCGAATCATTTTTTCTCTATAATTTTGATTTAGTCACGTGATGCATTACCTTAGTTACAGGAATCATCAGAGAAAATAGAGATAAACTGTATTTGCCAGCATCTCTTGCGACCATATCTAATACTAGTCTAAAAAGAAATGTATCTAGTTAATAATAATGAAAGCATTATTGTATTTTTATTTCCGAAAATGTATGATTTATTTAAAAGAAAAAATGTCTACTAGAAACATTAGTTAAACTAACTATACTCATTTATTTTTTTTTTAATGAGACGCATTTGCACCGAAAAGTTTCCTGATCGCTGATTGGTTAGAATTATCTTGTTCCACCAATCAGCGATCAGGAAACGTTTCCGAGCTAAAAGGGCACCCCTGCGAGTCGATGCAAATCTCCCTCACTAAAAAGAATTGACTCTAGTGAAAAAAATTGCATTTTACAAACAATGGTTTTACCTTTTCAAGATGGCAGAAATAACACTTTTAAAGAAATTATTATTCATATATTTAGTTTCAAGTTGGTAAAAGTATCTGATTATTTCGTGATTCTTTCTAAAAAAAAAAATGTTCATTCCACCTCCTTTGCTATATCACCGATTGTATCTTTCAACTAATATTCTCAGTAATATTAACACATAAAGAATCTTAAAACCTTTATACACTTAGAGCTTCATCTCTGACTTAAACTTTTGTTATGTACATAGAACACCCACTATTTGTATCGTGGCATCAGGGATTACTTGCTTTTTTTATCATAGAGTACCATAAATATGAATTGCTCCTTTACACTAACGATGCATTACATAGAATATATAAAGGGGTGTGTACCATAGTCTGATTACTTCCGGCAACGAAGTTGGAAGGAGGTTATGTTTTCGCATCTCCTTGTGTGTTTATGTGTGAGCGTGTGTTTGTTTGTTTGTGAACAGTTTCGTGGCTACAATTTAAATCGTAGAGTAAAGAAACTTACAGGGATTAACTTTTATGTAAAAGCTTGAAATTATTGAATTTTGGGAGTGCAAGGTTAAAGGTCAAAGTCACGGTCAAGCAAAATGTCCAATTCACGTAATCAGCCATAAGTTTGGACATCGCTGTCACAGAGACTTCCAACTTGGTTCATTTTTGAGTGTATGAAAATCACGCCAATTAATACATGTTAAAGTCAAAGGTCAAGGTCAACATTAAGCAAAAGATCGAGAAATAAGGTGCCGCGTCGGAAGTCTGCGCTCTTCTGAGTACCCGTCTAGTTACGAATATGAACACGAAATTCCCGGAGGATATTAATTCTATTGTAAATTAATCTATTGTTTTATTTTCCTTTTCTGGAAAACCATATACAGTAGAACATATATTGAAAATGAAGTGGAAAGGGGAAACGTAAATTAGGGAGAAGCAATAGTTGGCTGCTGAAGTTTCCTCCTCAAACTGTAATTGTCGTTTTACTGGCTAAAATGAAGGTTTTATCTTCCATTATCATTATTTAATTTCTAATTTGTAACGCAAGTCTCCTACCTTCATGTATTTTAAAAGCTTTTTTCTTTTATTGCATGTTTGTCTTAATTTTGAAAGTATTGCTGTTAATATAATTTGTAAGCACTATTAAGTAATTTTGACAGTATTTTTTTCATTCCGTTCATGAATCGCCTCAATAATAATAATAATAATAATAATAATAATAATAATAATAATAATAATAATAATAATAATAATAATAATAATAATAATAATAATAATAATAATAATAATAATAATACGTGAAGATACTTATCATAACACCGTACCAAAATTATATTTCAGCCAATATAATTTTCCTAATGTAAATACTCCAAGGCTCTGCATATATATCCATGCCTTGAACAAATATCGGTAATTTCAAAATTTAATAATTTAATAATCGAATCTAAATCCAAATTTGTATGTTAATTCGCCTTAAAACCGGATAGAGAATAAAAAAAAAAAATTCCTTTGAAGGAGCATGTCTGCAAAACATGTCAGTTCTAATTTCCTATGTAAAGTATGTTATTTACCGTATGTTTTTTTCATAATTTTGTAAATGGTAATTGGTGCTTCTTTTCTTAATTCTTATGGAATGTTATCAATTATCTATTTAATGTTTGTTACTTTCCAATGCGTAAACATCTATTTTCTATGAACTTGAAAACTATGCTACTTAATCATGACTGCTAAAAATTCATAGGATTTTTATTTTATTTTATTATCAATAAAAATCATGTACTTCCAGAATGTTTTATTTGTTATTCATTAATTTTAATACACAAGGATTTGTATACCTACAAAAAAAAAAAAAAAAAAAAAAAAAACTATGAATACAGATAAGTCAAAGTAACAATAAAGAGAAGGCTGCTAATGGTCTTTTCAAATCCTGAAATTCCACAGCTGGTTCTATATTTCCTTTTTTCCGTGATGGTTATGGAACAATAGTATTTTCATCAAAGCTGCAACAGGTCGTTTAAAAGTCTCAGCAGGAAAAACAATCAAGATTTTACCAAAGATATTTTTCCACCCGAGATGTTCAGATTACGAAAGGAACAAAACAATCCCATTATTTTCATACGGGAACAAAATGGGCCTTCCAGTTTCTTTTATTCTTCTTTTTCATTTGTGGTTTTGACTTTCCGATTAAAACGGATGCTCAGTTTTATTTTCCTTCATTGTGTGTCAACGAGGAAAATCAGTCTTTTGCTTCATATACCCTTTATAGATTATTTACTTTTGTAATGATACAACGTATATTTGGACGCGTTATAATTCAATTCTTCTTGCTAAATGTTTTATCATAACGCCTTTCATTACTAAAAGAAATAATCAATATAAATGAACACGTATTATTATTATTATTATTACTTGCTAAGCTACAACCCTATTAGGAAAAGCAGGATGCTATAAGCCCAAGGGCTTCAACAGGAAATACGGAAATAAATAAACTACAAGAGAAGTAATTTACAATAAATATAAAATATGCTCAGAACAGTAGCAACATTACAGCAGATATTTAATATATAAACTAAAAAAAAACTTCATAAAATAAGAAGTAAAATAAGATAGAATAGGGTGTCCCAGAGTGCTCCAAGCAAATGAACTCTTACCAAAGACAGTAGAAGACCGTGGTACAGAGGCTATGGCACTACCCAAGACTAGAGAACAATGGTTTAATTTTGGAGTGTCCTTCCCTTCAGGAGGTGCTCATCCCCCTATGCGAAGAGGAATTGTTTGGTAATCTCAGTGTTGTCAGGTGTATAATTACAGAGCAGAACGGGGAAAAAAAGGCCAGACTGTTCGGTGTATGTGTAGGCAAAGGAATAATGAGCCGTAAACATTTGTCAGCACTAATCTAATAAGCAATGATTCCTAGTTTCATTCAAGTAATATTTCATATTCACAGAAATTATTATAATTATAGAAAAACAAGAAATTGTCCGGGATAAGAAACGAAGAGATTTACTCACCGAGATAAACTCATCACTAAACTGGATTTAAATGAGGTATTAATATCCCAGTAGCATTCTAAGACGTAAGCACACAAATGGACATTCATACGAGAAATTTAGGTTCGTGGTGGCCGATGTGGTAACGTCCCTGACGGATGATTGCCAAACTGGGGTTTGAGTTCTGATCAAACTCGTTAGTTCCTTTGGTCGTTGCAACCTCACCATCCTTGTGAGCTAAGGATGGGGGGTTTGGAGGAGCTTATACGTCTATACTCATCAGCAGCCACTGCCTGGTCCCTCCATGGTCATAGCTTGAGTGGAGAGGGGGTTTGGGCGCTGATCATATGTATATGTTAAATCTCTATGGAATTGTCCTGATTGATAGGGCAACGTCACTGTCCCTTGCCTCTACCATTCACGAGTGGAATTTAAACATTTAAAAATAAAACAGGAGGCCGAAATCCAAACTAAATAATTCTGAATACTAAATCCCTGTCAGTTTGAAATAAAAACATAATTCATCTTCATACAATTATGAGAAGTTAAATATATAAACAGTAATTTACGGGTAAAGGAAAATATAATGCGAACTCACTCTACTATAAAACAGGAATTACTGTAACACTCAAACCCAACATTTAAACTATAATAAGGAAAAAAATATTGAACAACCAACATCAAAAAGAAAAAAAAACGAATCATAAAGAAAAAAAGATCGAGCAAAAATGACACACAAGGAAACAACATTATGAAGTTAATTCTTGTAATATGAAAAATCGTCGACACGTCATTAAGAAAGTGAGATCAAGAAATACCTTAAGGTTTTAGCATTTGCAAAAAAACGTTATGAAAAAATATTCTGGTAATTTTGGCTTTTTGCTTGTTTTTATTCTATGGTCACCAAACAAATATATACAATAATAATAATAATAATAATAATAATAATAATAATAATAATAATAATAATAAGAAGAAGAAGAAGAAGAAGAAGAAGAAGAAGAAGAAGAAGAAGAAGAAGAAGAAGAAGAATAATAATAATAATTAATAATAATAATAATAATTAAAAAAATAATAATAAATAATAATAATAATAATGATAATAATAATAATAATAATAATAATAATAATGATAATGACAATGATAATATTAATAATATTAAAATAACTTGTAATTCTTGCAGCCAAATGTAATTTCATGGCTTCCGGAAGGCAACTACGCTAATAACCTTACTGTCATAAAGTTTATAATTTTCCACTTTAAATTTCAGCTCCACCTCCCTTCTACAAAGCTGTTTTTTATCTTTTCATCAGTTTACTCTTACTGTCAAACTTGACTGTTATCTCCTAAATAAAGTAGGTCATTCAAGTGAGACTTCCTTAATAAGGACCAGAATCCAGAATCTCAAGTAAATGTACCTTCATTTTGCATACAAAGATGCGACATTGGTTAGAGTGGCTGTCCTCGAGCTGTCTAACGGCAAGTATAAACATGGAGCTAATTTCCTACAAAATCTCTCCAGCTACCGACAATTATGGGGATACAAATTGTGTTCCTCCATATTGAGATTTGCAGACTGTTTTGTTTATAATATATCGTAGCGGAGTTCAGCTTACTTTTTTTTTTTATAAATATTTATCTACCTATCTCTTCATTTATTAACTATTTTTGTTTATATATTTATAATTTATTTTATCTATTCATATATTTATTTGTTTTTTCATGATTTTGCTAATCATGCTGATGCTAATTTTTCAAATTTTAGCCCAAAAATATATATATGCACTATTTGACATGCATAGCGCCTACGATTCTCACATATTGGTGTGCCCTGTAGATCCAGCTTCGGACTATAATACTTCCTACGCATCTTTAATACACACCCACACATACACACAATTTTCCCTGGACTTATGTCTGGGCGGGGGCTCTCTTTTTAAAGAGTTTGTAAAAGTACCTCTTTAAGCGCCATAGCGACCAAACACAAATCAGCCTTGATGATAAAGGAAATCTTAAGGGGAAACAGATTTAGTGAATAGGGATTTTTATCTAATCGGCTCAAAAGGTTTTTTTCTTTTTGTCCCCTATAACCTCCAGAGAGGCATTGATAGTTAATAAAAAATAGATAAGGGAAGATAAAAGTGTTTATATTTAAAAGTATAATTGGCTTGGGTAAAATGACAATGAAATGAAAATAAGAAAATAAAATATAAAGTTTTCTTTACTAACAAATACGTCTTTTACGCCAAAGAAAAAAAAAAACTATTCAATGAAAATAAACAAACTACTTAAACTTTGTTTCTGCCACAAAACAGTCTTTCACTGCCAATTTCCTATAAAAGATTACTTAAAGATTTACATATGAATGATTTGAAGTTCTCTGGCATCCTGACATCGAAGGTCAAGTTAACATCAAAGGAGAAAAGAGGTCAAGAAGGGATCTAGAAGAATTTACTTTGTTATTAAAAGGGTAGAGAGAGAGAGAGAGAGAGAGAGAGAGAGAGAGAGAGAGAGAGAGAGAGAGAGAGAGAGAGAGAGAGAGGGAGCACTAGAAAATGTTGTTCGATTGCAGACAGGTCACACTAAGAATGTTTTGAGACTGACAGATTTTCTCAGAACTCGTTAATGGCTTCAGTTTCCTTTGCTGCTTTTCCTTAAAGCTGCATTCCAATTCATTCGTATATTTTGGTGAGAAGTCAAAAAAGAGATGGCGATACTAAGAATAGATACGTCTTTGATTCATTTTCCTTTGTATAATGAAAGACAAATTCTGTGATAAAATTTTGCCTCATAAATATTGATGTGACCGAAAGTTTTTGTCCCATTATGATAAGTGATTTACTATTAACAATCATATCAATTGAAAATTTA
Source organism: Palaemon carinicauda (assembly GCF_036898095.1). Classification (NCBI taxonomy): domain Eukaryota; kingdom Metazoa; phylum Arthropoda; class Malacostraca; order Decapoda; family Palaemonidae; genus Palaemon; species Palaemon carinicauda. The sequence goes on along the minus strand of NC_090739.1, from coordinate 112,445,892 downwards.
TTACACGCATGTCTCCATCTGAAGGTGTAAAAAAATACTTATGATTTCTTCTAAGAACTGCATAGCTGATATGATAAGGGTACCGGTGGCAATGAAATTGAATTCAACTTTGTTGGAAATAGTAAGAAACCTTGTCCTTTAAATGAAGTAATTTCTATTTGCCTTCTTCTTTAAGTGATTACACTATGAATGACGACATACGATGTAGCCTTTCATGGAACGATGTTTTGACATATGAATTGCTCTTTACAAGTATTACTTAACAGTATCATATAGAATTGATCTTATTTCGTAATAGAAAAGTAAACATTTTTTTTATTTATTGACAAAGAAGGTGTACGTCATTTATCATTATCATTTTTTGAACGTACGTTTATGGTATTTGATAATTTTATTACCATGAAATATTACTAAAACCTTTTTGAGAGTGAATGTATGTGTGTTTAGTTGTGGAAATGCCACCAACTTTCAACATATACATAGCTGGACAGAAACGTAATAAAAGCTTCAATCTTTTTGCGTTGTGGGGATAAGGAGTAACTAATTCTGATTACCCCTCCATAATCACTTAGATACTTTTTGTGTGATTGGTTACAACAATTCACTACTGATTGGTATCTGTAATATGGTAAAGTGATAAATTCCATTATTGAAATAAATCTGCAACTTTGGCGAGGATGAAACGCTTTTGGAAACCCACAGGATATTTCTCATCGACGAAATATATCTTTGTGCTGGATTAAAAGAGAGAATTATTAATGATCCCATCTTTCATGACATAATTCAGATGAGAGAGAGAGAGAGAGAGAGAGAGAGAGAGAGAGAGAGAGAGAGAGAGAGAGAGAGAGAGAGAGAGTATCCAGTATGTATTGCAAGAACATTATAAATGCTTGTAATTTTGAGAGGACTATCAATAATATATGTGCACTGACTGAATTAGTATACAGAAATGTTTCAGCGTAGATTTGTCCTTTATTATGAAAAAAAAAGTTATTGCGTAAAATTATTCCGTGCACCAAAATTACCCAATAAAAAGACAAATACTTGCATAGGAGTTCAAATGTTAGGGGCACTCAGTGGAGCGCAGACCTCCACCACGGCAGCTTATTTCTCGATCTTTTGCTCGACCTTGACCTTTGATGACCGCAACATGTATTAATTGGCGTTGAGTTTCATACACTCAAATATGAACCAAGTTTGAAGTCTCTGTGACAACGATGTCCAAACTTATAGGTGATTACGTGAAATAAACATTTTGCTTGACCGTAACCTTGACCTTTGACCTTGAACTTCCAAAGATGAATCATTTGCAGCATTTTACATAACAGTTATTCCTTGCAAGTTTCATTACTCTACGATTTAAATTGTGCCCAGGAAACTGTTCATAAAAAACACACACGCACAAACAAACACACACAAATACGAACAGAGGGAAAGACATAACCTCCTTCCAATTTCGTTGGCAAAGGTAATAATCTGATTTCAGGAAGTAAAACCAAAAACACGAGAGTTATATCATGGTTCCGTTCTTATGAGAAGCTTATAGATTATTTTTTAGAATGATGAAATTAAAGATGAATTGAACTTCTTGGTCTTTGTCTCTGCCACATGGGAATTACCAAGGCGTTTTTCTTAATGTTCCATTTGGGGCAATTAAGATCCTCTAGAGAAAGTTCAATTCCTCTCTTTATGTCGTATAACTTTCGTCACTTTCGTTACTTAGGAACAAACCCCAACTCAAAATGCAATTAAACATATTGAAGACGAGTCACACACTTTTAAAATAATTATTATATATATATATATATATATATATATATATATATATATATATATATATATATATATATATATATATATATATATATATATATATATATATATATATATATATATATATATATATGTGTGTGTGTGTGTGTGTGTGTGTGTGTGTGTGTGCCCTTGTTGTCAAACTCTAATGGTAGAGAATAGCTGAGTCCTTTTTAAGATCATTATTGAATTTTTGGGGAACAAATTGTTGATGGACACCATAGTGATTATAGAAATGTTATATCTGGTGTATATAGATCAAGGTAGTGTTCTCGGTCCCTTACTTTTCATACGATGTACACATAACACTTGGTTTGGCCTAAAAACATGCTCGTTGCAGATCATGATACTCTTTTGAATTAATTCCAAATCCCAAATCTAAACTTATGGTTGCTGAATCTCTTAATAGAAATCTACTTAAAATTGGTCCATAGTGCAAATTATGGGGCATAACGGTATACCCTAAGAAAACTTACAGTATAATTCTAAGTAGGTCAAGGTTATTGGCTCCTCAACATCCAGATATTTGCATTGACAATGTCTCTTTAACTGAATACAATTCACTTCAAATTCTATATATTATTCCTGATTGCAAATTTAATTTTGAGGCACATTCGATCTGTTTCTTTTCCAGTTTTATAAAACAATGGCTTATTGAAAAAGTATTTTAAGATTTTCGGCGATCAGCCTATCCCGAAGAAATGTTTTAATTCTTTCACATTACCTCGTTTGGAATATTGTTTTCCGGTCTAGTCTTCAGCTGCTGACTTACATCTTAATTTGTTGGATAGAAACGTGCCGTCTATTAATTTTCTTATTCCTTCCCAGACTGTACACTGTTGAACAAGAAACAGCAATTCTCCTTAAAAATATACTGTTCACAGCCGTATTTCAGTAAAATACAGACGACCGTAATTTTTACCATACTTTGTTATTATCTTTTACGGGTTCCTGACCGTAATATCACTCGTCAATATATCAGTTTTAGAAATGGTCATTGCCTGGCATCATTTATTCCAGGATTGTTAGTTTTTTTACGGCATATTTTTAAGTGTACCATTCATCCTATACTTAGTCCATGGTATGCAGTTAATTCTGACAGGCATGCCATCTCCATTAATAAGAAACAATATTCAAAAATATTCTATAAGTTCTATTCCATCAGTGACCAGATGCAGAATGACCTTCCTAATCTGCCGGTGGAATAAGTGGAACTTCAGGAGTGCAAACTTTTTATCTCATCTATTTAATCGAACAGATTGACATTAGTCTCATTCTATAGTTTATATATGACAGATCTCTTTTAACGTTGTTACTAATCTTAAAATATTGTATGTGTATTTTTCACTTCATTTTTAGTCCTGTCCTGCCATTTAGCTTCCAGAGGACTTTGTTCTCAAATCTACTTAATCTTTAAGAGAGATTAATTGTGTGCCATATGTGGATGAGATCATGATGAGGGGTAGATGGAGATGGTTTGGGCATGCTCTTCGCTCTCCCCAAGAGAGATTAGTTCACTAAACGTTCAGC
>NC_090739.1:112432550-112435050 GCF_036898095.1 Palaemon carinicauda | reverse complement strand
ATTTGTTTTTGATGTTGTTGATAGTTTATTATATGACATGTCTGTTTTGACGTTGTTTCTTATTTTAGAATGATTTATTGTTAATTTGTTCTCTTCATTTATTTATTTCCTTATTTCCTATCCTCACTGGGCTATTTTTCCCTGTTGGAGCCACTGGGCTTATAGCATCTTGCTTTTCCAACTAGGGTTGTAGCTAGGATAGTAATAATAATAATAATAATAATAATAATAATAATAATGTTGAAATAATAAGGCAAGATTTATTGCTTAATACAATAATATTACTGCTAAAAATAAGGTCCGGTTGATACCGTACACTTCATCAGTAGAATATAATCTATAATAATATTTTTTACTTCTACCAATATTTCATAAATAAACGGACAAAGATACCTTTTTATTGGGATACTATGTTATATTTGTAAGAGGAGAAAGTAAGAAACCAGCAAGACTTTCTAATTTTCAGTATTCAGTGAAAGTACAATAATAGCTTAAGAATAAATCTATTTTATTACAAAATAATGTTCAAAACGTTATCAGTATTTCTATTAGCACAAATATATGTAGTTAGTATTAAATTAACTAATCATGCAACTAATACTAATATAACATTTCACAAAGAACTTGATAATATCTCTAATACAACGATGGTTTAATCTATAATTATAAAAAAAGTGTTGATAGATATAATTATATAACATCAATTTACCAAAATGTTCTATTTCTTAAACCAAAGAATTATTAATATTATTATTATTATTATTATTATTATTATTATTATTATTATTATTATTATTACCTATGCTATAGACCTAGTTGGAAAAGCAAGATGCTAATAGCCAGAGGGCTCCAACAGGGGAAAATAGCCCAGTGAGGAAACGAAACAGGAAAGTAAATAACCAACAAGAGAAGTAATAAACAATCAAATATTCAACCAAAACAATTAAATAAAAACATTTATCTATTACCCAGCTAAATCTATAATCCCCTTTAAAGAAGCAAGAAGATGATCTTACGACCTTCTGTCCTTTCATGCTTAGAAGAACGGAATTAGCGTCGGGATTCAATGCAACTTCTCTGCGTGATCTCCTAATCTACTTTATCTCAACTCTAATCCGATTCAAGCAAACCTTCATTGGATTAGATGTACACTAGTGCATGTCTAAGAGGTCGTAACTTCCTTTAATTTTGCCTTAGAAAAAGAAGGTGGCCGAGGTAAACTACCTCACCTGCTTCTGCTTATTTTACTCTTCAATTATATTGTTTATTTACTTAAAACGTTTTTACCTTTTTGAAAAAATAATGGAAAGATCAACTACAAAATATAATATTGATACTTAAACTCAGAATCATATATATATATATATATATATATATATATATATATATATATATATATATATATATATATATACTGTAAATATATATATATATGTAATATATACTGTATATATATATATATATATATATATATATATATATATATATATATATATACATATACATATATATATATATATATATATATATATATATATATATATATATATATATGTATGTGTGTATGTGTGTATATTTATGAGCAAATACATACTTATTTATATATATATACAATCTATATACATTCTCTCTCTCTCTCTCTCTCTCTCTCTCTCTCTCTCTCTCTCTCTCTCTCTCTCTCTATATATATATATATATATATATATATATATATATGTATATATATATATATATATATATATATATATATATATATATATATATATACATATATATATATATATATATATATATATATATATATATATATATATACACACACACACATATATATATATATATATATATATATATATATATATATATATATATATATATACACACACACATATATATATATATATATATATATATATATATATATATATATATATATATTCATATATAAATATATTTATATATATATATATATATATATATATATATATATATAATTCATATATATATATTATACATATATATTTATATATATGCATATATATATATATATATATATATATATATTCATATATAAATATATTTATATATATATATATATATATATATATATATATATTCATATATAAATATATATATATATATATATATATATATATATATATATATAATTCATATATATATATATATATATATATATATTATACATATATATATTTATATATATGCATATATATATATATATATATATATATATATATATATATATATATATATATATATATATATATATCAAGCCTTGTTGAGAACTTTTTTCCAATTTATATGGTATAGCCGCGGAATCTTCGTATCGGAAGGTTTCCATCCTCTCCACAAATGTTGCACTTTCCATTTCAACTGCAATATCGTTTGAACATAGCATAAATGCATCTTTGAAAAACGAAGTCATCCCTTCCTTTCGTTGCTGCATAAAAGCAGCCACGAAACGTTCCCTGGGAACGTT
>NC_090739.1:112400050-112427550 GCF_036898095.1 Palaemon carinicauda | reverse complement strand
ATCTCAAAACTATCGGGGAAAATTTCACTCTCCATGCTTCAGTTTTTTTTTTTTTTTTTTTTTTTTTTCGTCATGGATATACTACAGATTCGCAATAATGTCACTTTATGTCAAAAAGTCGGAACAAATATCGATGATGAATGATAAATGGATTTAGATATCTCATTGTGGAAGGTTTGTACGTATATTATAAAATTTGCTACGAATAATGAAAATATTTTTTTCTTAATATGCCTTTTGAATACTGTGTCTGGGAATACATAACCAAACTATTGATATTTGAAGTCAGAAAGTTAATCTAAGGGATATTAAATACGATTAGCGAGACTACATTGTTTTCATTTCCTCTGGAAAGACACTACAGTCAAACTCAGGCTCATTTCTTTGTAATAGATGTCTGCTGGATAGTTAGTGGCACCATTACGTCCAGATGGGTGGGCCAAAAATCAACCAAAATGAATATAGTTGATATCTAATTGAATTTTATTTGGAAGTGTAATTAAATTTTACCTAAAATTGCCTTAGACACATGCAAACTTATACACGCACACACACACACACACGCATATATATATATATATATATATATATATATATATATATATATATATATATATATATATATATATATATATATATATATATATATATATATATATATATATATATATGTATATATATATATATATATATATATATATATATATATATATATATATATATATTGATTTATATGATTACAGTATTTTATGATGGAATTATTCTACTGTCATTACTCCATTAAACAGCAAAATCATGTTTGAGCAGAGAATTTTTAGGACTAATCTAAACCGTATTTTGCCAGTCATTGTTTGGACAGGAATGTTTGCTGGAATTAGCTAGTTTATTTCCACATAAACCTAACATAAAGCCACTCCTTGCGAACGAGAAAGTAGCAGGAAATATTGACATCGTAAAAGGTACACGATTACAATCCAGGTGTGTTACTGTTATGGATGTATCTTGTTTACATGAACAACACCATTTCAAACATCTGAATCCAAAGCTTATAATATTATTATTCGATTTTAGTTTCTGTTTTAAAGATAAAATGTCGTCGTTCCAGGAATAAACAAAATGTCTCCGACGTTACATTTTTATAATTTAATTGAATATGAAATTACACTTTGTAATTCTATTTAAATGCCGCTTAATTGTCCTGTGATTCGAAGTACATCTTATATGCATAAGGGCAATGTGCAAATGGATTCAATATTTAGTCCCTTTGCTGGAATGAATTTTATTACCAAAGGAAATAGCTTTTACAGATAATATTCGATACACTTTTTGCCTGTAATTCTCAACTACATGATAACTGTCTTAACAACAAAAATGTTTAATTACATTCATAGTTAAAGAGCTCACGACGGGAAATTCCTCCCCAAGAGTATTAAAATCTAAAGTTTGCTCACAAGTTCATTTATTAGTAGAGTTATATTTTAGGTTAACCTCTGCTGCGTTTAGCCTCAGCCCTCGCCAAAATGACACATGGGACTAAATTAGTCCTCAAAAATGTTAAGCACAAAAATTATCATGACACTTTACTTCTGTGTAGAGCAGTGTTTCTCAACCTTTTTTTACCAATGGCACACTTAGGATCTTATAATAATATCACGGCACACTTGGAAAATTGAAGAGAAAAAAATTAAGAGAATAAATACTTGTAAATATGAGATGGAACTACAGACTTAAGAAATAAAACACTTTTAAATATGAACTTACTTTATTTCAGTGTTTTTCTTAGAGTAAATTGTGAAGATGATTAGTGTGAAACTTGTGCCTGGTGTTTTTTGGCGACTTCCTCAATATTTGGTCGAATGTGTGATAAGCAGACCCTCATTTCTTCTTCAGTTGAGCGTAGTCTCTCTCGCTTCTTAGTTTTGATGTTATTTAGGGTTGAGAAGCCAAGTTTACATAAATAAGATGTAGAAAATTGCAACAAAAGTGATAAAGCTTTTTTAGATAATGTGGGATATTCCTCTTGAACAGATATCCAAAATGAGTCAATAGGTACAGTAGAATGTTTTATTTTTAGATCTCTGTCACTAGAAATGGTGGCCAGTTCCTCTTCTTCACACAACTGTAATCCAATATTAGAGGGAATATTCATGAAAGGATTTCGAATCCAATCATACTTCTCTGTGCTCAGTGATGGAAAATAGTGGTCGATGTTTTCATCAAGCGCTGTCAGATGAGAAACAACAATAGGGATCATTTCTTTAATGCAAGTGGTACGCATTGAAGGAAACATATCAAAATTAGCTGAGCTTGCTCTATTTTTCCAAATAATAATTTTCTTTTTTAGAGCAACTAACTTATCTGTTGAGGTCAGAATATTTTCATTTCTCCCTTGCATGCTACTGTTTGTGTTGTTTAATTGACTGAATATTTCTGTTAGGTATTCCAGTTTAGACATCCAAAGTTCACAACGAAGATGCTCACAGAATTTTCCCTGCTTTTCTTGGTCGAAAAATACGATTAATTCCTTGTGTAATTCATGAACACGAGTTAGTACCTTACCTTTCGATAGCCATGGAACTTCGGTATGCATTGGTAATCTAACATGCTGGGAGTCCATTCCTTTGCATAGTTGTTCAAATAATCTTGACTTCAAAGTCCTACTCTTAATATAATTTACTATTTCAACTAGCTGGTGTAACACCAGTTTTAAATCTTCTTGTGATATTTTTGAAATAAGAACTTCTCTGTGTAAAAAGCAATGAGTACGAATAAGATCTGGGTTTTCTTTTTCTGCAAGAGATACAAATCATTTAATACAGCCTGTCATACATGGGGCTCCATCAGTGCAAATGCCTACGCAAGATTTCCATGTTAAATTCATTTCTCTAAGGTAGTCAGTTATCACATCAAAAATATCTTGACCTCTAGTAGTAGTTGATATTCCTTTGCAACACAAAAACTGATTGATTATTTCACTGCCATCAATAAAACATACAAATGCAAGCAAGTGACTAGTGTTGCTTATATCCGTGGATTCATCAACAGTTAATGCAAAAGTAGAATCCTGAAGTTTTTTCTGAACCTTTTTTTCAATATTTTCAGATAAATCTAAAATTCTTCTGTGTATTGTATCATTTGATAAGGGGATTTTGCTAATTTCTTTTTCAGCTTTCTCACCAAACATGGATTTAACAATCTTTTTGCAAGCGGGCAGTATAACTGACTCAGCAAGTGTGGGAGATTTAGATTTTAATGCTATTATTTCTGCGACTTCAATTGAAGCAAGCTGAGCCCTTTCTGATGCGGTCATTGTTTTCTCAAATACATTGCGCTGCTTCGATTGCTGATCTAAAAGCCTTTGAAAATATACAAGATCTTTATCCTGCAGAGATGAATGTTTAGAAGTGAGATGTCTCTTTAACTTACTTGGTACCATGGGTTCATTTGACATTTTATCGCCGCAAACTACACATAATGGATTTGGTTGAGCAGCATCTCCAGACCAAAAAAATCCGAACTTCAAGTAGCTCTCATTATACTGTCTATTTAAATAATGGCGAATTTTTGCCTGTTTTACATTGGAGTTTGTTGGGTTCAATGATTGTTCACTATCAGACAGACTCACGGCTGCCACTAGCCTCCTTTCTTATAAGAAATTTATCCATTATGAAGGCATGCACTAAAATCAATAAACATGGTACTCTTGTCCTGCAAATACACTGGTCAATGGGAATTATCATAAAACCCCAACAGACTGAATGAAACAAAAAGGCTAGTAATGTGATTGGTGAAGTGCACTACCATGACCACTCAAGTACTGTCTCAACCGACACTGACAACAAGACACCGAGAGTATGCAATGAGAGCGAGACTCAGACACGTATGATACGCGTAGGCAAGGTGACCAGAGCTCTGCTTTTGAGCGGAACAAATCAGTTAACTGATTGTACATATGCCCTACTTTTCTAATGTTACTAATATGTTCTGCTTTCTTATAAGTGTGCCCCAATATTTACTGAATTGTATGTGTGCGTGTCTGAGAGAGAGAGAGAGAGAGAGAGAGAGAGAGAGAGAGAGAGAGAGAGAGAGAGAGAGATGTTATGTAATGGTTGATAGACCATCCATCCTCACATGTACATTCATCTAACGTTGTTTATATGTGAAGCTTTTAATAGTACAGGAGTCTCAAATGATGTGCATTTCTTTTACAGAAATATACCTACCAAAGACTGAACAAAAGGCATGCACATGATTTTAAGTAAAATTTAAATAACTATTGGCAAAGATATGTAAATTGTATTCATAATTATATCAAAAGATATGTGTGCATGTGTGTGTGTTTATAATTCCATATATATATATATATATATATATATATATATATATATATATATATATATATATATATATATATATATATATATTGTGATGGCTGGCTTTGACCACCACACAAAACACTACACTTATCAAATAGTATTCACCACCATAACGTACTAAGTCCACTAAAGGTGGAATAGTATCCAAACATTAATACGAGTGCAAAGTCAACTCAAGGGGACAAAGAAAATACCACAAAAATCTCCTTAATTTTAATACATAATATTTAGACAGAAATAACACCTGAACCACAATAATACAATAATAAATGATACACACTCACTCTTAAACTCCCTGCAAAAGAAAACAATTACACAATTAAAGAAAGGTCATCAACACAAACATACTAAAAGGAGAGAGGGTCCAGAAAGGAGAAGGCCAACGAAAAGTGAGAACATCCTAACAAATACAAACTAAATATCCCTATCTAGTGGACGGTGGCTGGTTTGGTTGAAAGGCTTTCACAAGCTCCAGTAATGACGTCAGCTGACAGGTCGTGATCACTATACTTAAATAGGTATAAACATTATTACCTTGGGACAGAGAGGTCCCCTTGGCTTTTACTGAACCAAGGGCAGTATAAAAAATGTATGATGAGACGTCTTGCTGCAGAGAAAGGAAATCCAACACAAGCTCAATAGCTTCAAAATGTGGCTCTGCAAAGGCGTGGAATAATATAGATCCAATCACAAATGTCGTGCCCTACAAGGTTGGAGGCTCAGAAACACACTAAGGAACCATCCTCAAAAAAAGGCCCTCCAAAACTCCGTTCACGCAGGAGCGCAGCCACGTAATCCACACCACTTGAAAATATAAAACAGCCGTTAGTCCATTATAAACACTAACATAACCACCAGTGAAAAGACAAACTATCAAAAAAAAGTAAACAATAAGTCTACAATATATAAAACCTTATACATCTATAAAAACTTAAATAATTTAGAAAAATAAAGCAATAATATTACACCTCACCCAACCAAAAAAAAAAAAAATTTCAATTTTTTTTTTTTCTAAAGTGATTTGAATTACAACATACAGGTTATCACATTATGAAATATTAAACCAACACTCAAAAATATTAAATATTAAACCAACACTCAAAAATAATAATTAAACAAATTGCAAAAACATGACAAACAAAAGGAAAGAGGGGGGGCAAGTACCAAGGTTTGCAGCTCACAAGGATAGCAATATATAACCGATACTAAAAAAAAATCTTAAACCTAAATTAATCACAAGTAAGCTTTCCAAAACCAGAAAACCAAAACATCACCATCTGATAAATAGGTACCCAACCTAAAAATTTCACATCACTCATATCGTTAATAAACTTAATTAAGAGTCATTGCACTAACAACCGGATTCTGTATATATAGTCCAAAAGCTATAACCTTTTCCACACACAATACACTGTTCCTTTTCAGGGATACACCTCACTCACTATCAATAAATGTTGATCACAAAAACCACTGTCTATTTCAGTGTTATATATCACACTTATCACCATAGTGTCCAATACATACACACACACCGAACGACACAGAGAAGACCACCACAAGACTCCCCTGCGCAAACAAACAAACAAAATCGATGAAGCGTAATTATTAGCCTGAAAATACAGAATACCAGATTAGTGCCTATCTCTTTTCTTAGCTTATTATAAACCTTATCGTACCTGAAACCTCTAAACCTTAGTAGATTAACCTTAACTCAGTCTAGGGTACCACTCATACACCAGCCTGTAGCGCCTAAAAAACGGCTGTTGTGCTACAGACCCGTGAGCCCATGACCCATCTAATTAATCAATCATTAGAAAGTACCAGTGATCACCCTCACCTTTCAACCTTAAAGATCCCATATACTATACCCAAAACATTATAGTCTTCTGTAAACAAACCATGATTAATAAATCTTAAATATACATTTACTTCTACTCACCACGTGCCCACTTCAACAGCACACACACCATGATTAGAACGATACAGATACTACCTTTAATAACTGCATAGCCCTCTGTCAATCAACTAATATTCAACGCTGCGAGAGAGAAAATCGGCAACAATATTATCTTTTCCTGGGATGTGGGAAAATTCTAAATTCCACTCTTGCAGCATGAGACTCCACCTCATCAATCGTTGATTTTTATTTTTGTATCTGCTGATGAAGGTCAGGGGATTATGGTCTGTCAAGACCTTAATAGGTGTATCTGAGGAGGAGAGATAAACCTGGAAATGATTAATAGCGAATATTAACGCAAGTGTCTCTTTCTCCACAGTTGAATACCTACGTTGGGCGGAGGACAATTTTTTTGAAAAGAATGCGACAGGATGAGAAACTCCCTGCTCGTCATTCTGCAACAACACCGCTCCTACACCAACGTCACTTGCATCCCTGGCAAGAGAAAAAGGAAGGTCAAAATCAGGAGCTCTTAAGACAGGGAAATTAATTAAAACTCTTTTTAAATTATCAAAAGCCCTTTGCGTTTCATTCGTCCAGACAAATGCTACATTCTTTCTCAAGAGATTTGTTAACGGATCGGCTATATCCGAAAAATTCCTAACAAACCTTCGGTAGTACCCACTCAAACCAAGGAATCTTCTGACATCCCTCCTACATTTAGGGACTACCATATTTTCAATACTTTCGATATTGGCCTGCTTAGGAGCAACTTTACCATTACCAACCTCATGACCCAAATATACCACCTTCACCTTTGCGAAATCGCTTTTCTTTAAATTAATTACCAAATTTGCCTTTTTCAACACCTCAAATAGTGCCCTAATACGTTTTAAATGGGTTTCCCAATCATCGCTATAAATAACAATATCATCAATATACACAACACATCCTTCTAAACCATGGACTAAAGTATTCATTAACCTCTGAAAGGTAGCAGCCGCGTTCTTCATACCAAACGGCATAACTTTACATTGAAACAATCCCTGTGGTGTTACAAAAGCAGACAGGGCCCTTGCCCGCTTTGAAAGAGGAACTTGCCAATAACCTTTCAACAAATCGAATTTGCTAATGTATTTGGCTTTCCCCATTCGATCAATACAATCCTCAATTCGAGGTAATGGATAACAATCAGATTTAGATAACTCATTCAACTTACGGTAATCAAAACATAACCTGAAATCACCGTCGGATTTCTTGACCAATACAACAGGTGATGACCAAGGACTTTGACTAGGTTCAATTAGGTCATGTTTTAGCATATAATCCACTTCCTTTGCTACAACCTCATTTTTGAAGGGATTCAACCTGTAAGGAGATTGTTTCACAGGAGTGGCGCTACCTACCTCTACATCATGTTCAAGGACCGAAGTCCTACCCGGTACATCCGAAAATAATTCCTTATAATTAGATACTAAATTTTTCAAAGACCTTTGTTCTTCCTTACCTAAATGTGAAATTACTCCCGAAAATTTTTCCAAAGACTTTCTATTATCCAACCGCCATTCACATCCATTAAAACAATTATCATCAATACCCTCCCCCTCTGAAAAAGAAAAATGGTTATTGTTCTCAGAATCTACCGTGTTCCCAATAGTTGCCACAGGAATGACTTTTTCCCGTTCCATATAAGCTTTCAACATATTTACATGACACAGTTGAAAAGGTTTCCTTCTTTGAGGTGTCTCCACTAAATAGTTAACTTCACTTACTTTTTTCAAAATTTTCCAAGGACCTGAAAAAGAAGCTTTCAATGGATTCCCTGGGAAGGGTAACAAAACCAATACTTTATCGCCTACCGCAAAGTCTCGTGCCTTGGACCTTCTATCAAAGAAAGACTTCATTCTTTTTTGGCTACATAATAAGTTTTCACCCGCAAATTTCCAAGCCTTGGTTAATTTATCGCCTAGATTAGACACATAATCCAATAAATTAACCTCAGGGACGTCTCCCTCCCAAGACTCACGAACCACATCAAGAGGACCTCGAACACAATGGCCAAACACAAGGCTGAAAGGCGAAAAACCTAAAGACTGACTTGGGACAGAACGAAAAGCGAACAACAAATAAGGTAATTCCTTATCCCATTCAGAACCATTAATCAAACAATATTTCTTTACCATGGATTTCAGGGTCTGATGAAATCTCTCCAGAGCTCCCTGACTTTCTGGATGATATGGAGAAGAGGTCACATGTTTTATATTTAACTCTGCCATTTTATCTCTGAAATACCTGCTAACAAAATTAGAGCCACAATCCGATTGAATAATCTTAGGCATCCCAAACCTGGTAAAAAAGTCAATTAGTACATCTACAATTTTAACACTTTTTATTGTACGTAGTGGTATTGCCTCAGGATATCGAGACATCCTATCCATGATTGTCAAAATATACTCATTACCACTACGCGTCTTCGGTAATGGTCCAACCACATCAATAATGACTTCCTTAAAAGGTTCGGAAACTACAGGAATAGGACATAGAGGCGATTTCGGAATCCGCTGATTGGGTTTACCGACCTTCTGGCACACATCACAACTATTGACAAACTTCTTTACATCTGCCTTCAACTTCGGCCAATAATAATTCCCTAACAATTTGCAAGAAGTTTTATGAATTCCAAAATGGCCGGCCAGACCACTTTCGTGCGCCAATGACATTAACTCCTTCCTGTAACCAAAAGGAACCATTATCTGTTTCACAATTTCATAGTCAACATTATTCACCCCAATAGGCCTACTCAACCTATATAAAATATTATTAAATATCTTATATTTGGGACCAGTCATATCAGACACCTCCCCTGACTCAATAGGGAGTTCCCGAAACTCCTTTTTCTGGGCTTTGATTAGCTCTTCAGTGGTCCAATTTAACTTGTCCGTTAACATTCCAAGATCTACAGCTAGGCTATCACTACGATCTAAACTACTTAAATCTACATCAATTGTTGACTCTGCAGCGTCAACAAGTCTAGCACTAGAACGAGTAACTGCTGCTACTTCACTATCAGGGTTTATCAATATCGGACAATTATTATTCTTCATAGCCACATCATTCCCTAACACAACATCAACCTCCTTAACCGGGAATTTATCAACTATGGCCAATTTCAAATCTCCTGCAAAGGAAGGGCAGATTAAATAAAAATTTTCAATAGCATATGACTTTACGGAATCAGGAAAACCAGCCAATAACACAAATTCCCCACTTTTGGGTACAAAATTACAAGGTAATGCCTCCCTTAGAATCAAAGACTGAGCTGCACCGGTATCACGCAAAATACGCACTCGTCTTTTCTCGGATGAATTGGCGAAGGAGACACTACCGAAGGACAAATATCTGTCAAAACAACCAGGTAGTCATTGATCAGCGGATGTTGTTGGGGTAGGTTCTCTCTCTCTCTCTTCCACGCCCATCACTGGCCTAACATTAGCATTTTGAGATTTTCTAAACGCATAACACATACTCTTTACATGCCCCTTCTTATTGCAAAAGAAGCAAGTCAATGTTTTCAATTTCTCTGGATTGTATATATTTGGCCTATTGCCTCTGTTAGGAGAAAAATTATTATTAGCATTACCCTGATTATTATTACTTCCCTGATTATTTCTACTGAACACCTTAGCATTATTATTAGGATTAGCATTATTATTCCTACCCATCTTAACCCAACCAGAATTCACCTTTGTCGTTACTCCCCCTAACTCGCTCTTATGAGACAAGCAATATTCGTCACTAGCGATGGCTACCTCCTGAACAGTCTCGAGTTTTAACTCTTCGAGGTGGACCTTCAGCTTATCCGGGACACACCTCTTAAACTCCTCCACCAACATTAACTCCTTCAATTTCTCAAAATCTCCCACCTCCTTGGACTTAAACCAATCGCTAGCATACTGTTCCTTCGCCCTGGCAAATTCAACAAAAGTTTGTTCCCTACATTTTTCTAAGTCTCGGAAGCGTTGCCTATAAGCTTCAGGGACTAACTCATAGGCCTTCAAGACAATAGCCTTCACACTCTCATAATCTGCTGATAGATCCTCCTCCAGCGTTACATATACCCTCTGAGCTCTTCCAACCAATTTACTTTGTATAAGAGTGGTCCAATACTCTTGGGGCCACTCCAACCTTGCAGCAATCCTCTCAAACGATACAAAAAATTCTGCTACATTATTTTCTTCAAATTTAGGTACAAATTTGAGAGCCTGCGATAAATTGATAGCAGGAGTTACTAACCTATTTGGGGAATGGGCGGGGGAAAAAGAACCTGGGTTTCTCATGGCAATCTCATGCTGCCTCTCTTTTTCTCTTTCCCCTGCCTTAAACTTTTCCATTTCAAATTCCATTTGTCTCAGGACAATCTGCTTATCCAAAATTTCTATAGACACTACTTCATCCGGTTTCACCTCTTGTTCCCCACCTGTCTTTACAGTTTTAACATAATCATAAATGAGCAATAGCAATACACCCTTTCTTATGGACACATCATATTCCAATTCAAAATGTTCTGCTACGATTTCCAAGTCTTCCCTATTTAACTCTGCCAACCTCTCTTGCCATCCCTCTCCTCCAAGGAGTTCTAGTACGTTAACAACCATGATTACTTATTCAAACAAAATACTAAATTTGCACAAAACAACACCGAGGAGGTGAAAATACACTGCCTGAAAAAATACCCCAAGAATTAACTTTGCACAAACACTGGTGAATACTCAGGAACGAAATATCCTGGCAAGGTCGCCACTTGTGATGGCTGGCTTTGACCACCACACAAAACACTACACTTATCAAATAGTATTCACCACCATAACGTACTAAGTCCACTAAAGGTGGAATAGTATCCAAACATTAATACGAGTGCAAAGTCAACTCAAGGGGACAAAGAAAATACCAAAAAAATCTCCTTAATTTTAATACATAATATTTAGACAGAAATAACACCTGAACCACAATAATACAATAATAAATGATACACACTCACTCTTAAACTCCCTGCAAAAGAAAACAATTACACAATTAAAGAAAGGTCATCAACACAAACATACTAAAAGGAGAGAGGGTCCAGAAAGGAGAAGGCCAACGAAAAGTGAGAACATCCTAACAAATACAAACTTCCCGAAACTCCTTTTTCTGGGCTTTGATTAGCTCTTCAGTGGTCCAATTTAACTTGTCCGTTAACATTCCAAGATCTACAGCTAGGCTATCACTACGATCTAAACTACTTAAATCTACATCAATTGTTGACTCTGCAGCGTCAACAAGTCTAGCACTAGAACGAGTAACTGCTGCTACTTCACTATCAGGGTTTATCAATATCGGACAATTATTATTCTTCATAGCCACATCATTCCCTAACACAACATCAACCTCCTTAACCGGGAATTTATCAACTATGGCCAATTTCAAATCTCCTGCAAAGGAAGGGCAGATTAAATAAAAATTTTCAATAGCATATGACTTTACGGAATCAGGAAAACCAGCCAATAACACAAATTCCCCACTTTTGGGTACAAAATTACAAGGTAATGCCTCCCTTAGAATCAAAGACTGAGCTGCACCGGTATCACGCAAAATACGCACTCGTCTTTTCTCGGATGAATTGGCGAAGGAGACACTACCGAAGGACAAATATCTGTCAAAACAACCAGGTAGTCATTGATCAGCGGATGTTGTTGGGGTAGGTTCTCTCTCTCTCTCTTCCACGCCCATCACTGGCCTAACATTAGCATTTTGAGATTTTCTAAATGCATAACACATACTCTTTACATGCCCCTTCTTATTGCAAAAGAAGCAAGTCAATGTTTTCAATTTCTCTGGATTGTATATATTTGGCCTATTGCCTCTGTTAGGAGAAAAATTATTATTAGCATTACCCTGATTATTATTACTTCCCTGATTATTTCTACTGAACACCTTAGCATTATTATTAGGATTAGCATTATTATTCCTACCCATCTTAACCCAACCAGAATTCACCTTTGTCGTTACTCCCCCTAACTCGCTCTTATGAGACAAGCAATATTCGTCACTAGCGATGGCTACCTCCTGAACAGTCTCGAGTTTTAACTCTTCGAGGTGGACCTTCAGCTTATCCGGGACACACCTCTTAAACTCCTCCACCAACATTAACTCCTTCAATTTCTCAAAATCTCCCACCTCCTTGGACTTAAACCAATCGCTAGCATACTGTTCCTTCGCCCTGGCAAATTCAACAAAAGTTTGTTCCCTACATTTTTCTAAGTCTCGGAAGCGTTGCCTATAAGCTTCAGGGACTAACTCATAGGCCTTCAAGACAATAGCCTTCACACTCTCATAATCTGCTGATAGATCCTCCTCCAGCGTTACATATACCCTCTGAGCTCTTCCAACCAATTTACTTTGTATAAGAGTGGTCCAATACTCTTGGGGCCACTCCAACCTTGCAGCAATCCTCTCAAACGATACAAAAAATTCTGCTACATTATTTTCTTCAAATTTAGGTACAAATTTGAGAGCCTGCGATAAATTGATAGCAGGAGTTACTAACCTATTTGGGGAATGGGCGGGGGAAAAAGAACCTGGGTTTCTCATGGCAATCTCATGCTGCTTCTCTTTTTCTCTTTCCCCTGCCTTAAACTTTTCCATTTCAAATTCCATTTGTCTCAGGACAATCTGCTTATCCAAAATTTCTATAGACACTACTTCATCCGGTTTCACCTCTTGTTCCCCACCTGTCTTTACAGTTTTAACATAATCATAAATGAGCAATAGCAATACACCCTTTCTTATGGACAAATCATATTCCAATTCAAAATGTTCTGCTACGATTTCCAAGTCTTCCCTATTTAACTCTGCCAACCTCTCTTGCCATCCCTCTCCTCCAAGGAGTTCTAGTACGTTAACAACCATGATTACTTAATCAAACAAAATACTAAATTTGCACAAAACAACACCGAGGAGGTGAAAATACACTGCCTGAAAAAATACCCCAAGAATTAACTTTGCACAAACACTGGTGAATACTCAGGAACGAAATATCCTGGCAAGGTCGCCACTTGTGATGGCTGGCTTTGACCACCACACAAAACACTACACTTATCAAATAGTATTCACCACCATAACGTACTAAGTCCACTAAAGGTGGAATAGTATCCAAACATTAATACGAGTGCAAAGTCAACTCAAGGGGACAAAGAAAATACCACAAAAATCTCCTTAATTTTAATACATAATATTTAGACAGAAATAACACCTGAACCACAATAATACAATAATAAATGATACACACTCACTCTTAAACTCCCTGCAAAAGAAAACAATTACACAATTAAAGAAAGGTCATCAACACAAACATACTAAAAGGAGAGAGGGTCCAGAAAGGAGAAGGCCAACGAAAAGTGAGAACATCCTAACAAATACAAACTAAATATCCCTATCTAGTGGACGGTGGCTGGTTTGGTTGAAAGGCTTTCACAAGCTCCAGTAATGACGTCAGCTGACAGGTCGTGATCACTATACTTAAATAGGTATAAACATTATTACCTTGGGACAGAGAGGTCCCCTTGGCTTTTACTGAACCAAGGGCAGTATAAAAAATGTATGATGAGACGTCTTGCTGCAGAGAAAGGAAATCCAACACAAGCTCAATAGCTTCAAAATGTGGCTCTGCAAAGGCGTGGAATAATATAGATCCAATCACAAATGTCGTGCCCTACAAGGTTGGAGGCTCAGAAACACACTAAGGAACCATCCTCAAAAAAAGGCCCTCCAAAACTCCGTTCACGCAGGAGCGCAGCCACGTAATCCACACCACTTGAAAATATAAAACAGCCGTTAGTCCATTATAAACACTAACATAACCACCAGTGAAAAGACAAACTATCAAAAAAAAGTAAACAATAAGTCTACAATATATAAAACCTTATACATCTATAAAAACTTAAATAATTTAGAAAAATAAAGCAATAATATTACAATATATATACATATTGTGTATGTATGTATGTATTTATGTATGTGCTTTATGCATACAAACACACATGCACGGTATATACAAGAGGGAAGTGTCCTTCTTTTAGCTCACAAATCTGGTTACATTACGATGATTACGTATATGATGCATATATCAATTATCAAACTTGGAAGTGATTAAACTCCTAACATCGATTGCAGATGATAGCAACAACGGGCAGCCTGAAGATCAAAATTCAATAACAAAATAGCAATATACTCATTACAAGTAGACACAGTGCTACATTAAAATGCAACTATTTTGGTTGAAACAAAAGGAACTATACTAAAAACGGTTTGAAAGCATGAGGCAATACCACGTCATACATCCCAGAGAGAACGACGCCCATCACAATACCGAATGCCATCTCCACTTATAATATTAAACTTTTATTAATTGTAGAATTATTATAAATATTATGACGAACTCAAATGGCTGAAAGTTACTTATGTAAACTGCAAAGTAGGCTATATTTTAAATAATTGTCAGTATCAATAAGCGTTGCTTTTCATTCATGTGAAACCAAAATCTATACCCATTTTTCGTATTTTCTGGTGTGCCATGACTATATTTCGTGGCACACTTCAAATAATCTCGTGGCACACCAGTGTGCCGTGGCACACTGGTTGAGAATCACTGGTGTAGAGATTCCTAAAACATCAAATCTAAATTAACTTATAGGATAAAGTTCAAATTAGATCCCCCGCATAGTGGTCCCAGGAGGGTCGTGTTACTCTCCCCCCCCCCAAAAAAAAAAAAACAGAGAATTTCATGTGAATCTTCCCATTGATCTAAGTAAACCAGAAACATCGAATGTAACCTAAATTTCTGGAACAAAGTTCAGGTTTGATCCCCTCACAGATTGCCCCAGGGATTCGTATTCCTCCCTTAAAATATTACACAGGAAGTTCTGTGAGAAATGTGAACTTTTGCATGCATCAAGTAGCCCAGAAACGTCGAATATAACCTAAGGTTCCGGTTCTGAAGTTAAACCAGACGACGTTAGAAAGAGTAGCCTGTAGGATATCCATGAATCTATACGAAAATAATCTTAAATCTGCCAAATCACAACGCCTTTCATGTACCAATTTATGCTTACTTAATAAACTACTCGTGAGTTATTTGTTTCAAAATCCTTTTTGCAACAAGAATATTATTGCATATTTACGGGGATGTAATTATGCTGCATTTTTTAAACAAAACTTATGAAAGCGGGTTCCTTGAGTTGTCAGTTGATGTTTTCTTACATCTCACTAATTGTTCAATGTAAGTAAATAAAGATGTGCAGTAATTTCGCAGTAATAGGATAAATATACATCCCATTACCAATGAAAATAAGTAGCTATTTGCAGTTCAACCTAATCTACTCTTTGAATAAGTGACTTACTAATAATAATCATGATATATTGCACGCTTGCAGGAATGCAAAAACATTGCATTCTTTCTTAAACGAAAGGTACGTTATCCACTGACCAAGTGACGATTTTTTTTTCTTCGTCCAGTTGTAAATCGGCCACCGCAAGTAAAAATACAAATAAATTATTACAAAGAAAAGGAAAAGGCAACCCTTTTTATGGGTTTGACAGTACGCAGAGTAATGAGAAACTCTATCTTCCCCATTCCTGTTTTCCTGAGGCTAAACTAACTACTGTAGTCTAGCTTTTCGGTCCCGTGAAATTAAAACTTTCTTGATGGACCTCGATACTTATGGAGGTGTAGACCCAAGTGATATTTTCCTTTGTTCATAAAAACTGCTGATTTCATAGCTCCTAAGTTGTCTATTATTTCCAATAAGATAGTGAGATGAGTTTTTTAGCACTTGTTGGAGAATTAGTAATGATACTCCATTTAGTATAGCAAATCTTTTTTGGGTAGATCTAGCCCAGCTGATTGCCGCCCAATTTCTATAACTCCCATATTATAAAAAAAAAATTTGAACGTCTCCTGGCAGAACGTCGAAATAAGTGTGCTGAAGGTAGTCATCTGTTCCCTAGTTTACAATTTGGCTTTCGCAAAGGCCTAGGAGCATGTTATGCCCATCTCACTATCCCCAATGCTGTACAGAAATCTCTTACTTGTGGTCAGGAAGTTCGTATGATTGGCCTTGATTTTAGTTCTGCCACTGACCATGTTAATCATGAAGTTTTTGTTTTCAGAATTAAACAGTTGGGGTGGGTAGGTCTTTTCTTAATACTATCATTGAATATTTGAGTAATAGACTGCAAAGACTTGATGTTGATGGAGACAATAGTGAGTATAGAAATATGACTGGTCTTCCTAAGGGTAGTGTTCTTGACCCATTACTTTTCATAATATATACAAACGATATGTGGTTTGGCCTAGAAAACAAGCTTGTTGAATATGCAATGATTCTAGTCTCTTTTCATCAATTACATCCCCCAAATGTAGATCTGGGGTAGCTGACTCTCTTAATAGAGATATAGCTAAAATTAGTGCATGGTAAAAATTGTGGAGCATAAAGTTGTACCCTAACAAAACTACATGCATGATTGTAAGTAGGTCAAGGACAGTGGCTCCTCAATATCCAGATCTCATCATTGAAATTTTCTTTTAACTCTATACGACTCTTCTAAACTTTTAGGTTTGATTCTTGATAGTAAAATCCCTTTTGAGAAACACAATCGGTAGGTGTCTTCATCTATTGGACAAAAAATTGGCCTAATTAAAAAGTCTTCAGATTTTCGATTATCAATAAATTCAGAAAAAGTTTTTTAATACTTTCATTCTGCCTTGTTTCAAATATTATTCTCCTAATCTTTGCGTCAATAGGCGTAGGAGATGATGGTGATGATGATGATGATGATGAATCTAGATAATCTCTGGCACCATATTAGAGTTATTTCTTTAATCATATTGTATAAGATTTTTCACAATTCTGATCATCGTTAGCATTCAGATTTTCCCAAACAGTACTAATCTTCTCGTAATACTAGACATGCAGTTAATTTTAACAGTCATGCCTTCTCCATAATATCCAGTATCCTATAATGCTACATTCTAAAAATCTGTGAGTAATTCATTAATTACACAAATATTACGCTCATTACTCAAGATAAACAAACATTTCAACAAATATTCTTTTGAAAACACATTGGTTATTGGTACACGCATAGGAAATAGAACAGCAAATCAGCTTTGGATTCCACCGGATTTGCTAATATTTACTCTTGTTATATCTTTTGCAACAACAATAATCTACGTCTTTTAAAGTTCAGTAAAACCATTTCCATTTCTCGGAGATCAAGAAATATTATTGCAAAACAGATTTCCGAAATACAACTGCATTCTCCTTCTCTCCATTTGGGAGGACGTGTTTACATCCCGCTGAGATCCATCAACTCTCAGATCAACGCTTTCAGGAATTTCCAAAACTCTGGTCATATGATGGTTGGTTGTGAGACTTCGGTTGGAATTGGAACATTTGTTTCCAGTAGGATTCTCTATCATGTATATTTCTGTTGTGAAGTGGTAAACGAAAGTATTGTCATTCCTCGACTATAAGAGTACAGTATATGTTTCAGCATATCGATAATATGAAATAAATTACAAATTACCATATCATTTCACAACAAAATATTTTCCCTACATAAAATGGAATTAAGCTATATAAAATATAAGAAAAACGGATTGAAGATCCAGCATTTTTAACATTCGACTAGAAAAAATATAAACAATATATATATATATATATATATATATATATATATATATATATATATATATATATATATATACAAATATATATATATATATATATATATATATATATATATATATATATATATATATATATATATACTTATATACATACACACACACACACATATATATATATATATATATATATATATATATATATATATATATATATATATATATATATATATATATATATATATATATTCTCAGCATGGCATTATCATCTACACGTAAATCCCCCACCCCCCAAAAAAAACATATCAACGTTGCAAAGTCTAACTCTCCATATTTTGCACAAACTCCAGTAACAAACCTTGAAATGTCAAAATGTTTCATACTTGGCAATGTTTGTTAATGGAGTCGCACATCAGCCATTCAAAGTCAAGCCTGTCGTAATGTCCGAATGTGTTGAACATCGTGGAGAGGCATGCCCCATACGACCAAAATCGGAAAAGGTGTAAGTTAATTACGAAACCAAGACCTATTATGATAGTAATTGACATTGAGCTTAATTTACGTATTTCCGTAATATGACGGCGCTCTACACCGCTCATTAGGCCACACCCCCTTTTTTTGGTTGCGATATTAATGGCACAGTACGTAGGAACATTGAGAACTATGCTGATGTACTTTTGTAGTACGTCATACACATAATGACATGCATGTACATTGAGTACATGTACACAACCATATAATAGAAGGTTAAACTCTGCACTGATCATTCTCCTTTTTGTTGCCGACACAACAACAAGCACTCTGTGATCAAAATTTTGGAAAAACATGGCCAAACTAGATTGGCTAAACCTCATGCCTGACTACCATCATGACCCTGATTTGTTAAAGCCCTTTTGAGGTACCATGATACCGTAATGCAGATAAGAATTTTTGTATGAACTTAAACATATGAAGAGATTTAAAAACCGGAGAACTCCAATACATTACTGGTTCCAGCCACACTTACATTCCAGAAAGGAAAAGGGATATGATGACAATTTGATACAAGGACTAGCTACTTAAAATCCATGATTTTACAGGAGTTTTACTAGGATTATGGAGGACCTTTTCAATGAAATTGTGGAACGGGTCAAACTCTACATAACGATGACCCTGACATTTTGGACGAGACCCATTGAGCCATGTCTGCAAGTTCCAATTGCCAACCTTGTCTTACAACAGGAGAATCCAACAAGAGCTTGCCTTTCTAATCTTGTGTAGCTCCTAACACCGTTAGCAGTATTGTGCCTGAGACTTGTATGGCTATTGTGCAAGTATTTGGAGACGAGATCATACAGGTTCCCAGTAGGGCTACCCTTGAGGGATGGAAGGAAATAGCCTGTGGAATTGAGGAACGATGGAATTTCCGACACATCTTTAAAGTATTAGACGGGAAACACATTCACGTCTAGAAATTCTAATTTGTGCTTCTTCTTGCAATTATTGTTGCTGAGTACAAGTTCCGGTATGTGGATATAGGCGCCACTGGATCAGAGCCTGATAGTGGTGTGTTTGCCACGACAACGTTACGAGATATGTTAGATTAACAAGAAGCCAACTTGCCTTGCCCTGGTTGATTGAAACACTAAACAGAATATTTCTCGATTGAAGATGATCCCTTCCCTCTAAAGACTTATCTGATGAAACCATATCCCGTGACAACATTCTTTCAATATGTTTTGCTTAAATCAATAAAGATTGAAATAACTAATATTTTGGGCTAATTAAGAAAAAAACAACAGAAACAGTTAGACAATTACAAGAATATTTATTTCCAAGAAGGGAAATCAAGTTTTTGATAAAAAATATAATGTTGTCCTTGATTCATGAAGCCATTATTAGTATTTCGGCAAAAATAGGTTTAATTGAATTTGGAATACAATTTTGCGTTCTATTCAAATGCCGCTTAATTATACTCTGATTCAAAGTATATTTTATATGCATAAGGGTAATATGCAAATGCCCTTTGCTGGCATAAATTTTATTACCCTATGAAATAGCTTTTACGGCAATAACGTGATACCATTTTTGGTTATAATTACCAACTACATGACAACCGTCCAAACAGGGATACTGTTTATCAGATACATTCATTTCATATTCGAAGAATTCTATGGCGCAGTCCGTTTTAATCATCAAATCCACACTACGAAAAAAAGAAGTCTTCAACTTCTTGTGTCCACGTGAACTGTAGATGCTGAAGGGCTTGAAAAGATGATCCAGCTCGCTTTAGTGTTTATTAGAAAAATGGACCATTTGATTATTAGTTTCACTAGGCTTAGCTGAAATCACTGTATAGGTTATTAGGAATAATGAAGAAAAAATAGCTGATGTCAGAAATATACATTTTAACCTTGAAATTCTACGTTTCAATTTTCATGTAGTATTGAAACATGATTATTTGCAAGAAGCATAAGAAAAGAAAAAAAGGGTATATGTATACTGTGAACGATTTTGAAAATATTTCTAAATAAAAAGAAAATGCTGGTAAGATTCAAATTAATAATGAATGTTATAAAGAGTAACGACATGAAATATCGCTCTACTTAGAAACAAATTATTCTTGAACGATTCTCAATAAAAATTCGTAATTAGAACGCCTATAGTTCTCTCTCTCTCTCTCTCTCTCTCTCTCTCTCTCTCTCTCTCTCTCTCTCTCTCTCTCTCTCTCTAACAAGCCTATATACCCTTTTGTTAAAATATATTCAAATATAATCATATGCAAATCGATAAGAAAAGTTAATCACCAATTGTAGAAAATTAAGAATTTGAATTTCATTTCTTCTATTTTCAAGAAGAAATACCGAGTAATAAGTGAAGATATTAGGACTCATTACGACTCTTAAAAGGAAATGAAATTGATAGAATTTGATAAAACGTCAGTTAAAGATATGTTATATTAATGAAGCGGTTGTATTATAAAATTTCCATATAAAAAGGAAAATATCATTTATGTATATATGTATGTATATATATATATATATATATATATATATATATATATATATATATATATATATATATATATATATATATACGTATAGCCTATGCTATATATATATATATATATATACATATATATATGCTATATATATATGTATTATATATATGTATATATATGTGTATATATATATATATATATATATATATATATATATATATATATATATATATATATATATTCTTACGAAGCTGGTCTTCATGAAAGTAGATTATTTTATTAACATATATTACTTGTGTTTTCAAGAGATGTATAGCCAGCTCGTAAGACGAGTTCCACTCACATATTATTAAGTAGATTACTTAAGACTTTTGTCATTCATTTAATTGTATTTTCATTTAGTTTCATATATGTAAATTTACGTTATCTTAAATAATTAACTTTTTATTTCACATAGTTTTGTTACGAAGTCTTATGTAATTCTTGTAGGTATGCTGTATGACCCACACGAGGTATGAGCAAGAGGGATTACGTCAAATTTATGTACCCTCGTGGTTAGAAAAGACATGATAATTCTAGACTAAGTTTATTCGTTTTTTTTTTTAATGTTTTGAGAGGAGGTGGGTGGAGTTAGTCGTGAGAGAATCGCCTCACACGCAAGGTTAGTACCCCTTCTTCAAATTACTACGTTGGCAACCTTACGCCGCTAGAGCCAATACTCCATGCCTAAAGAATAATTTACTAAAAATTTCTAAATGAATCAAGTCCACATATATAGGACCTAGCAATGCAGAGGAAGCCGAGGAGATCCAACCTATCCCTTTGAAAGAGCCAAAGTTCACCAGCCCTCTCTCCTCTCAAGTGAGTGTAATGAATCCTCTCAAATGTGATTATTGATTTCTATCCTACATAGCCTATATCGTGTATAGTGTTGTTCAAATGGTGAAATTATTGGATGTTAATTCAAGTTTAGTGTGTTAATGTTAGTACATTTTAACAAATTTTTGTAACTGGCCCTGTGAGATTTAGGTTAAACAGTGAAGTGCATCAAAAATTTTGCTTAACCATTATGTAACCTGGAGTGAACCCAAAGACATAAGTGTAACAGTTACGTATATGTAGATTTCATTATTAGTTAATCACTAGCGTGAAGTAATAACTTTTTTCATTAATTGTCAAAATTATATATCTTTTATAAATTAATTTCCAGTGAAACAAGTGATTGTATAATTTTTATTCAGTATCATTTTTTTGCCTTACTCTCAGTTCTAGCTCTGATTTACATTTTGAGTGATTTAATTTTGGTGTTAATTTTTAATTGTTGTAACATTTAATAAAAAATATATATTTTTGAAGTGTGAATTATTTCCATCACCAATATTTTTTTTTTCTTAGTGCTTTGCTTGTAGCCCCCTGACTAAGAACCAAAGTAAGAGGTTGATTCTTGAATAATTCACATAAGCTAATCACCTACTGTAGTTTTGTTTTGAGGTATATAAGGAGACCTTTGGACATTCAGTGTTCTTATATATTGCCATCTGTGCATCAGATTTAAGGTTTCGTTATTTTCTTACCAATCTTCTAAGAAGTTCTGGGACAATCAAGTTTGTTTCGCAGAAAAAAAATTCAGATTTTGGATAATATCAAAGATTGTCTATTATGTTGTCAATTTATGAGTGCAATCATTACCGATGAAGCTTCTAAGTAGTGTATTGTTACTTAATGAACATTGAGAGAGAGAGAGAGAGAGAGAGAGAGAGAGAGAGAGAGAGAGAGAGAGAGAGAGAGAGAGAGAGAGAGAGAGGGTATGTGAAACGATAGTGCCATAGCCTCTGCAGCATGGTCATTCACTGTCTTGGGATACAGTTCTCTTGCTTGAGGGTACACTCTGGCACACTATTCTATCTTATTTCTCTTCCTCTTGTTTTTTTTTTTAAGTTTTTATAGTTTACATATGAAATATTTGTTCTATTATTGTTACTGTTCTTAAATTTTATATCAACTGTTAATGACTTTTCTTGTAGTTTCCATATTTCCTTTCCTCACCGGGCTACTTTCGCTATTGGAGCCCTCGGGCTTATAGCATTCTGCTTTTCCAAGTAGGATAGTAGCTTAGCAAATAATAATAATAATAATAATAATAATAATAATAATAATAATAATAATAATAACAAGACATTAAAAAGACATTGATTACATGCCAATCAAACGCAAAACATTTATTATATGAATTTAAATAAACATCTCAGGACTACTTCGACTAAAATTTCTTTTTAGTCATATCAATAAAACAGAAAACCTGACAATGGAGCAATTTCATCGAACTGAAATTGGTTTTGGATATAAAATACAAAATTCCCTTATAATCCAGTAAACAAATAATTATGTTAACCATATAATTACTTCCGCAATAACAATGTTTAATGGAGTTGGTGTTAAGCCATCGCGAAAAAGTGGTACTGTTTTATGATTTTGGACATGAGACGATTTTTTTTTTTTTTACCAGTGATTGAATTGATAGAGAAGGGGGCGTGGAAGCCTAGAGATAGCCAATTAATTCCAAGGATACTAATATCAAACAACAAGAAATCAATGAAAATATTTGTACAATTTCTTTATTTGTAACAACAATAATCTACGCCTTTTGAAACTCTGTTAATACCCTTTCCATTTCCCTGTGTAACCGGTTTAAATGACTCCCTGTTTCAGAAGACTCCCCAGTCATTTGAAACTAGTTTCTGATGACTCCCCAGTCATTTGAAAATACTTTCAGACGACTGCCAGTCCTTTGAAACTAGTTTAAGACGACCCCCAGTCATTTGAAAATAGTTTCAGACTACTTCCTGGTCATTTGAAACTACTTTCAGACGACTCCCAGTCATTTGGAACAAGTTTCAGATGACTCACCAGTCATTTAAAAATAGTTTCAGACGACTCCCAGTCATTTAAAACTAGTTTTAGACAACTCTCTATTCCTTTGAAACTAGTTTCAGACTCCTCAGTCATTTGAAACTAATTTCAGACGACTCCCGAGTCATTTGAAACTAGTTTCTGACGCCTCCCACTCCTTTGCAACTAGTTTCAGACGACTCCCCAGTTATTTGAATCTAGTTCCATACGACTCCCAGTCATTTGAAACTAGATTCAGACGACTCCCCAGGAATTTGAAACAAGTTTCAAACGACTCCCCAGTCATATGAAGCAAGTTTCAGACAACTCCCAGTCATTTGAAACTATTTTAGACAACTCCCAGTCCTTTGAAACCAGTTTCAGACGACTCCCAATCATTTGAAAATAGTTTCAGACGACTCCCAGTCATTTGAAACTAGTTTCAGACGACTACCCTGTCATTTGAAACTAGTTTCAGACGACTCCCCAGTCATTTGAAACTAGTTTCAGATGACTCCCCAGTCATTTAAAACTAGTTTCAGATAACTCCCAGTCATTTGAAACTAGTTTCAAACGACTCCCCAGTCATTTGAAACAAGTTTCAAACTCCTCAGTCATTTGAAACTAGTTTCAGACGACTCCCAGTCATTTGTAACTAGTTTCAGACGACTTCCCAGTCATTTAAAACTAGTTTCAGACAACTCCCAGTCATTTGAAATTAGTTTCAGACGACTCCTATTCATTTGAAACTAGTTTCAGATAATTCCCCAGTCATTTGAAACTAATTTGACTACTCCCCAGTTATTAGAAACTAGTTTCAGAGAACTCCCCAGTTACTTGAAACTAGTTTCAAATGACTCAGTCATTTGAAACTAGTTTCAGACGGCTCTCCAGTCATTTGAAAGTTTCAGACGACTCTCCAGTCATTTGAAACTAGTTTCAGACAACCCCTAGTCATTTGAAACTAGTTTTAGATGACTACCCAGCCATTTGAAACTAGTCGTAGACGACTCTTCAGTCAATTGAAACTAGTTTTGTATGACTCCCAGTCATTTGAAACCAGCTTCAGACGATTCTCCGGTCATTTGAAGTTAGTTTCAGACGACTCTCCAGTCATTTCAAACTAGTTTCAGACGACTCTCCAGTCATTTGAAGTTAGTTTCAGACGACTCTCTAGTCATTTCAAACTAGTTTCAGACGACTCTCCAGTCATTTCAAACTAGTTTCAGACGACTCTCCAGTCATTTCAAACTAGTTTCAGACGACTCTCCAGTCATTTCAAACTAATTTCAGAAGACTCTCCCGGTCATTGGAAACTAGTTTAAGACTCTCCCCACTAGTTTGAAATGACTCCCCAGTCAAATGAACCTTGTTTGAAATTATTCAACCATCGAAAGTGCCTTGAATTAATTGCAGTGATGTTCTCCAAGAAATAGAAGACGATGGATTGACAAGCTAAGAAAATTTGCGGGTATAGACTGATATAAAAAGACCAAAATAAAACGCGTGTCGTACATGTCTGAGTCCTTTGTCCTGATGATGCTAGGTAAATGCATAAACACACACACAAACATATATATATATATATATATATATATATATATATATATATATATATATATATATATATATATATATATACATATATATATATATATATATATATATATATATATATATATATATATATATATATATATATATATATATATAGATTGCCAGACCCTCAATCTTTGTTATATAAGTGATATTATATCATATTACATATAAATATATATATATATATATATATATATATATATATATATATATATATATATATATATATATAATGATATACATACATATATATATATATATATATATATATATATATATATATATATATATATATATATATATATGTATGTATATCATTATTAATAGGTAAGCTACAACCAATATAAGCCAAGGGGCCCTAACAGAGGGAATAGCCCAGTAAGGAAAGGAAACAAGGAAAAACAAAATATTTTAAGAACACTAACAATATTAGAGTAGCCTATATATTTCCTACATAAACTATAAAAATCTTGACAAACCAAAAGGAAGAGAAATTAGATAGAATAGTGTGCCCGAGTCTACCCCTCAAGCAACTGAACTCTACCCCAAGACATTGGAAGACCATGGTACAGAGGCTATGGCACTACCCAAGACTAGAGAAAAATGGTTTGTTTTTGGAGTCTCCTTCTCTTAGAAGAGCTGTTTACCATAGCTAAAGAGTCTCTTCTACCCTTACTAAGAATAAAGTAGCCATTGAACAATTAAACTGCATTAGTTAACCCCTTGGATGAAGAATTGTTTGGTAATCTCAGTGTTGTCAGGTGTATGAGGACAGAGGAGAATCTGTAAAGAATAGGCCAGACTTTTCGGTGTAAGTGTAGGCAATGGGAAAGAACCGTAGCCAGAGAGAAGGATTCAATGTAATAATTACTGGCCAGTCAAAGGATCCTATAATTCGCTAACGGTAGTATCTCAACGGAGGGCTGGTGCCCTGACCAACCTACTACCTACGTATACACACACACACACACACACACACACACACACACACATATATATATATATATATATATATATATATATATATATATATATATATATATATATATATATATATATATATATATATATATATGTGTGTGTGTGTGTGTGTGTGTGTGTGTATAAAAGAAATTAAAACAACAATAAGTAATAAACGAAGCTCCTCAAGTTGAAAGCAAATATAACTAAAGGAAATCAAGGAAAACTATATGGGCCTAATCCCTAAGGTTATTTTTCAAGAAACTACGACTGACAAACAGAAGTCTTGATTCGACTAGCTACCTTTGATGATGGTGATGATATGTAGATTCATAAACACACACACACACACACACACACACACACACACACACACACACACACATATATATATATATATATATATATATATATATATATATATATATATATATATATATATATATACGCACCAACACAAAATTGTGTAAATTTGATACCGGAATTCCAGTTGTTAAAACCGCAAAATTTTTCACCCCAATATATAAAAACCCTAGGTAAACAAAGTGTTTAAAAACTTGTCATACTTATAATTCCATAAAGAAATTTCTAAGATACCAAAGGACAGCTTGTTTGAACTGAAAAGATTAACGGTTCTACATTATGCTTATGTGCATAAAATTATTTGACATATCTCCGAATACTTAAAATTTCCCAAGTACATGATTTACATGATTAATTTGTAATACAAATACGAGGCAAATGTATTTATACAACTTTCAAAGTTGCATAGAGCGCATATTATTGGTAAGTTGTAAATAAAATAATGTTGCAATAAGGCTGGCGATTTTAGAAAATTTATTCCTATGTTATGGTATAATGTATGGGAGAAAAACATAATCAATAACAACAGATTTGAAAAATAGTAATCAGAACAGCGATGAACAAAAGAGGAGAAATTATAAATTTCTCCTTTTTTGTTAACGTTTATGGCAACACTCACCCTTCACGCCTCCTGCTTCTTCTTCTGCAGAGTCTGGTTGCCGTAGAATGTCATACATCCGGTTATGGGACGTTTAGGTCTTCTCTGGGGCAATG